>NW_023501513.1:0-46338 GCF_013396195.1 Fusarium tjaetaba
GTATGGGGCAGGGGGGGGAGGCCGGGCGCCCAGGGCATGATCTGCGACGAGGGCAGGCGCTTGCATTGGTGGTGGAGGACCTGTCGGAGCATGAACTGGTGGAGGCCAGGCATAAGCAGTAGAAGAATTGGTCTCCCGAGGGGCAGGCACCATCTGTGGCGGACTGCGCAAAGCATGTGTTGTCGTACCTTGTATGCCTGCGCTGTGAGCCGAAGGTAATGGAGCGTCTGCCATGAGAGGAGACCCCCGCGGGTGAGGCTTTGCTGTACGCTGGGCCTTTCGACATTTATGGCATTGGAATCGTCTCTGTTCCACGAATTTCTGTGCTTCGCTCCCGAGTGTGCCGTAATGCCCATTGGTTAGTTCGCGTTCCTGCGAATTATCGATCGGCCACCACTTCGGGCTGGTGTCAATACCACAGGTGATGCAGACCTTTTCTCCTGGTTGTTTTGAGTCTGATGCCACGTCTGACGTATCCCCATTTCGCTGCTGGCCCCACCCGCCATTCGGAATATTTGTTGTCGAGGACCTGCGTAGGCCAAGCTGAGTCGTTGTACCTGACAACTTGGCGGCGTTTGTCATGAGATTGGCCTTGCGGACTGTGCCTGTCAGTGCCAGGTCGGCCTGCTTGTAGTTCTGTACATAGAGCTGTAAAGCATTAAGTCCCGATTCATCCACAATATCGTGCATCTGATGAATCGTAGTCTTCGTGGGGGCGTGATCCTTACACCATACAGTTGCCGACATGATGCCACTCTCCCCATTGATGGCCACGATGCTAAACTGGTCTCTTCGCGAACTTTTCACAGATGTCACCTCAAATCCAAGAACATGTCCATGTTGCCGAGCGCATTCCGCGTGGACTATAATCGGTCAGTATGGCCAATCTTTTTCTTCTCTATCATTGGGACTCACATGGAATGCGACACTGATGGCACGACACACAGGCTCCATCCTGTTTGTTGCACACTTGACAAGTCTCATCATATCTGCTCCTGGGAATCGAAGGAATACCTTCTGAAGGTTCCAGTGCTTTGGCGTTACCAAACTTGACTTCTGGGGTCCAGACAGCGCAGGTAACATGGACCCAATTGTTGTCCGCGGTCCTCTTGAGTGGTTCCCGGGGGTTGACGGGGCGATTCATCTCTTCCTGCTTCTTGCGGTAAAAGTCCGCAGCTTTCCGAGCTTGCTGAACCTCCAGGCGTTCTCGCTCACGATCCTTCTCCGACATCTTCTTTTTGTGATGTGTTACTTTCGGCTGTTCCACAAAATCATGTTCTGTGTACTCAATGGGACAAAGAACACACTTATAATGCTAGGTGGACGTTAGCGCAGGCGCATAGATGGGTTTGAAACAACATACGATTGAGACTTGTGGGTTTTTATCGTTCGCACACATATCGCAAGTCCATTTCCCGGGGTTTCGATTATCCATGATACCATAGCAGTTGCGGTGTACCGTCAGGCGGCATTCGCGGCACGACAAGTGCTGCTCCCCTTGAGGCTCCAGTTGCCCACAGACTGCACAAGGCAGCACCAGAGGTTTCGGAATATCGGGGACTGTAAGGTTTTCCACACTCTTGTCCTTCTTCTTTGAAGTGGTAGAGCCGGTTGCACTAGCTGCATCCGAGTGACCATTGTCCACATCCTTGTCAGAAGCTGCGCCTTTGAGCTTCTTCCGTGGCGGTTCTTGCACGGTGGCAACAGCTGGGGCCGCTGAAGGGGTCGGTGCCCGTTCCGGCGTCATCATGCCCATTTCCTTCGCGACTTGCAACTCCCTGAGAAGGTCTTCGTCTTGCTTCCGTTTCCAGCTTCGGCCGCTGCCCTGGTTGACCTTCTTGGAAACCTCGTCCACATCTTCATATCGAATAGCATATCTGCGCCATAGCTCAGCGCAGCGACGGCACAAAGCCACCACACGGTCTTGGCCCTTTTCCTTACTCGAGCTCTTCGAGCCCCCATCGTTGACGATCCCGGGAACGGGGTTCGGAGCGCGCCTCCATTGTCGCGAGAAAGTCGTGGAGCAGAATTGACACATAAATCCTTGCTTTTTCTGATTTGCTTTCTCAATATCAAACGCAGAATCGTCATCGTTATCCGCAACATCATCTGCCAGCTTACTGGCAGCCGCTTCTGCTCTTTTGGCCTCCTTTTTCCCTTTGCGACCAGCCTGGTTCTCCAAGACCTGCTTCCCACGTGCCGACTTCTTCCAGGCGTAGTAGTAACGAGTTACCATGCCATAGTGCATAGTTTTGACGTGCTTTCTCACAAGATAAAGTTCAGAGCCGTATTTTATCACTGCTTCCTCAAATTTCTTTTGCTCTGCTGGTGTCAGTTCTGGCTCTTTGAATGCCTCCTTCTTGGTCTCGGAAAGATCCTTGAGGGCATGTTGCGTGTCGAATTCTGCAAGGAACAATTTGTTGGCAGCTACGTCTTGCAGGTTGGTCGAACGTTCAGGCAATCCGAGATCTTTTGTCATTCCCTTGGCCTTTTCCATGTACTCGTTAATGTCCTTCTCTTTAATCACTTTATCTGGGGGAGGAATCCACAAGCGAGTTGCGGTACACTTGGGGTCGTCGTTGTCAAAATCTTCTCCCCGAGCTGTGTAGCCGGGGGGCATGTCTTGAACCCACTTCGGTCGCTTCCCACGTGAGATCTTATCGGCTTCAATAGCAGCCAATGCTTCCTTGGATTTGGTGTCTTTCTTGCCGTTTTTCTTGATCTCAAGTGGCTTGACGTACTCGACCGGCTTTCCAGGCCACGGGGAAACATTTGCTTGATTTCTGGGTCCAATTCTCGTACTTGCGCGGGGATAAATTCTGTCGTCGTAGTCGAGTGCGTCTTCGGGCTTGCAATGCATTCCGAGATACCGGTAAGGCCAAAGAGAGGCCTGGTATATTTGCTCGGCAGTGCCCTCGTGGTGAGTATGGTCTCCTTCTTCGGGACTGGTCCGATTAGTCTCAACCCCCTGCATCTCCTCGTCCTCTTCATCCATAGGATCATCATCTTCGGCATCGAAGCTTGGATCATTAACATTAGGCGTATTACGAGCCTCCAGCTTCCTTTCCTGGGCTCGACTGCATGCTGCACATGACCAGGCAAACCCTCTGGACGGCTTCTTCAATAGAGGTGGGTTCACGCAATTCATATGGTATGTATTCTGACATACTGCACAGTCGACAGAGTCGTTGCTGAAGACAACCAATCATGTCAGCCACTGAAGCATGGGTTTGTAAATGTGGATGTGGGACGTGGGGCAGGCAGTGTAAGTCAGTAGGTACGTACCTTGCGCAATAGCCGGCGCATCTCTTGCAGAGCTTAACGGCGCTAGTGAGCTCCTTGCCACGCCCCTGCTCGACTAGCACGTATTTCCAGCGCTCGTCGAGAACCTTTTTCACATTGGCTGGGACGTTGACAATAGAACGCGTCGGAATCAAGTCGTAGTTCTTCTGGATATAGCGGTCGTACAGCTTGTCGTACCAAAAGCTGTCATGGGCCTTTCGATATAATTCCATATCCTCAATCTCAGCTTTGTGGTGAATCTGACATTTTCCGCGTAGCGCCGTCAACGGGCTGATGTCGGAGTGCATCGTTGCAAAAACCATTCGGAGGTCTGTAGATTTTCGGCCAATGTCCTTGGGTCTGTAGTACCAGTTGATGCGAACAGCTTCCACGGGTTTGCTGCTGTCATTCTGCACATGAAGGAACTCCATGATGCGGCCCAGGTAATAGGGTTCTCCAGGTGGCTCACAGACAAGGTACACATGATCTGCGTCGCCAGGTTAGCCACGTTTGATCCGAATTTCTGGTGGACCACTCTGAAGGAAGCATGTTACCATTTGGCTCCAGCGATGTACCATCATCGGCCACCATTTTACCATTGACAGGGCGACTTTTGCAGTTGTCAAAAGTCAGCATATTAGATTCTGGCCATACGATAGACGGAGTCGTCCCGGATGCTGCTGCTTTTTTGGTCAAATTATTGACGGATGCCGCTGGGTTAGTGGAACCAGCTGGATTACCCGCGACCTTGCGCTTCCGTGCAGGCTGTGAAGCAGCCGGCTGCTGCGTTGTCGTGGGCACATTGTTTGAACTGCCCGACCGTTGCTCCTTGGGAGCATTCGCTACCTGCGCTGCCTTTTGCTCATCTGTGCCAGCCTTGCGCGAGCTTGCACCGCCACGAGGCCCATCGCCATTCACAGCAGCGCTGGACTGGCGTGAAGTCTTTTTGGAATCACTGTCCTTTTTGTCGTGATAGTAGTCATAAACATCGGCATCAATGTCCCTGTCCTCGGCGTAGTTAATACGCGAAGTACCAGTTCTGTTACGGGAACGTGTGCCGTATGGAAAGGCTGAGTCTGCCCCAGCTTCTTTGGCTGCGCTGTCCAAACTCGATTGATTGGTCATCGGGCCTGACACAGATTGAGCACCAGGGTCAGAGGTGTTGGAATCCTAAGTGTCGAGTTAGAGAATGGGCCCAATCGCGATCGCGACCTCACAGCTTTGTGAGGTAGGTGAGTGAGTGAGTGAGTGAGTGAGTGAGGCACGAGAGTAAAAGTACAAATATTTAAAAGAATCGTGTGGAAAAAAAATTGGACGGTAATCAAGTTACGTTAGATTTCCATATCTACTCACATTGTGTTGTGCCATGACATTCAAGAGAGAATCACTTGCGCAACAACGAGATGTGGTGAATCGCGTATGAAGGCATGCCCAGAGGTGATGGCTGGATGGCAGAAGTTGTGAATGATGAAGACGGCAGGAGAGGTTCGTATAGTTGTCTGATGTGGAATAAGAATAGATCGAGGCCGCTTGAGTGCTTCACTACTTTGGAGGGTATAAGTTGAGACTCGAAATAGATATCGTATGCCCTGCAGGTTGGAGTGTGTAATAAGTTGAAGAAGAAGGAAGAGGCATGATTCCCAGGCGCCGGGAGAAGAAACGTCCTAGCATTGGCACTGCACACTGCACTGGCACCCCGAGGCGGCGGCCCTGGCCTGGTCGATGCACCCACTTTGCTAAGAGGACACTGGGGGCGATGATAGGCCGAGCTTGTAGCGGATAAGTAGCCACTAATCAGGTGGCGGCTGATTCGCAGACACTGAAGCCCAGGTTCTACCCCCTGTACGATAAAGATAAACCACACTTCTACATACATGCCGCACCCTGCCCTGGTCATCAGTGTTACTCTCTAGTCTCCACGGGGCCCATCTAGGTCTCGCAGCACTGACGAGCCGACGGATCTCAACCCAACTCTGAGGCGTGCCCATGGGTCCACGGGTCCTCCCACAACAGAGAGCAGGCCATGCCGGGGGGAGAACCACTACAAAGCCGGTCACTACAGATTGGCCTTGATTGCGACTGTTGCGGTCGAGGCATCAGATCGGCTTTTGGTGGGAAAATCCTATGGCCTGAAAACTGGGCTGCTAACAAGACCAAGGAAGCTGGGGTTGCCGTTGGCCAGGCTGAACCGATCATTTTGAGGAAATACGACTGTTCATACCAAGTCGATCAGATATACAATGCCACGGCCTGCATCGTCACTATCAAGGACTTGCAGGTCATTTGACTATGCTGCATACAGAGAAACGATGGAGAGGCGTGCGCCCGTCAACAGGATACATAACTTTCTCGAATGATGGAGTCTACCTGTCTACCTAAGGTAAGTATCTAAGCAGCCTTGATATCATCAATCCTCAGTTTCCCCCATTCATCCATGTAATTCAATTCTACCTGTTGTCAAAGACAAAGAGATGTCCTTTTCCGGTTCCTAATCTGTCCAGCCGTATCTTCTGTCTGGTCGTCTCTTCCTCAATTAGACTCGGCAACCTTTTTAGTCCTTCTCTGCCATTAACACCATACCAAATTTGCCCAGCCCAGTTCGTCATGTCGACGACGTTCATATTGAAAAGCCAAACTGCCCTGGAGACTATCGCCGCAAGTCCCGTCGCCAGCCACGGGCATTGGACGAGAGTTACGCTCTGCTGATAACGGGGCCATTTGAGACGATATTTCAAGAAGAATGTGGTTCTGAGTGAACTTGTAACTCCAGAGCATGGAGCATGGGGCGCCAAGTCATCCACATTTTCCGTTGCATCTCCCACACCCTTACACGCCCTCCCTCGACTCAATCGAACAAATGCGCAGTACTTTGTAGTTGACAAAGAATTGTCTTCAGTTGTGACGCTGCCTGAGAAACCCCCCAAATATTAAGATGAGGTCCTTACGTTAATTCAGCTGGATGGTATTCTCTCAACTGTGGCTTTTGTGTCGCTCTCTGAGTATGGGCTCTCCCAGATGGCATGCGTCTAGCGTATTTATATACTATCACCAGTATAGAGTGACATGCATGTTCATTTACCTCCCTCCGCTGAAATTTCTATCGTCGGACTTCTACTAAGCTCCATCACAGGCACAGACTACTCCATCCCACATCTCTTCTGATGCATTTGAAAACAGAACAGGGTTTCAACAGACAATCGACCACGGGTACTCATCTCAGCGTAGCTACGGATACCTTGGCTTGAACCACCGCTAACCATACCAGATGAGGGCGAACCAGCTAATATATCCTTCTTCTCGGTGCGTCAGACTGGACATCATTGCCGAGATACTATGGCGACGAACATAATTGTCCATCTTATTACGGAGTAGTTGGCCAATGATGGCTAGCATAGCTGAAGCTATGCAAAATCTATGCCAACTGGTTCTCAAGTAAAGAGCCCAAATCACCAGGGATTTCTTCCATCGCCAAACCTGGCTAGAGGTAGCCTTGACCGTTACCTGTGAGGGAAAAAATCGAGTGTGTGATGATGATGTTGAGATCCTCGTGTGTGAGCTGACGGAAGGGAGTCGGTAATAGGGCTAAGATTGAGCTGGCGTATGAAGCCAGCTCCACCAACGTGGCCGGGGCTGGCTCTGGTTGGATGGATTAGAGGTTACCCAGGCTTACCTTAGAAGTTAGGTACCTAAGTAGGTAGGTATGCCCTGCAGTGTCATGTACTACATGGTCTTCTACCTCAGTACCTGGTACTACTGTGAGTACTTGATAGTTCAGTAGCTGGTGTTTTGTCGTCCCCTTTGAGCAAGCGAGGCCTTGCTCGGTGTGTCTTCATTGGATTAGGTTGACGATTCGATGATCGAATGGTAGGTAGTATTCCCTCGGCCTGGGTATGGTACGGGCATCTTCCAATCCTGACCAGGAGTCTTTCTTCGACTTGTTATAGTACTGGTACAGGCATACCTACTTGTAGGTACCCACCTAGGTTCAAGGTATGCTTGTCTTGACTCCCTCATTGCTATAATTTACCAGGTGCTAGCAGCATTAACTAGCGGAAATGCCAAGTAGGCATTGCTACCCTGGACTTTCACTTATTACTAACTACGTACCTACTAGGTATTCTAGTTTGTCGAGTTTGGTCTTGATTGCGCATGCCAGCGACTGCTTAATACTCCTGACAGGTGGCTCCTTGTTTCACCGAATTGACACAATTGAGATATACTACTACTGTGAATATACTGCAGCTAGATGAGGCTCTCGCAAGTAGGTGGAGAATCCATTTGAGAAAATGGCGATTTGCATCAATATGATCATGCTCCTATGTGGCCCAAGTTCAGTCGCGTTTCGCACAATTTGCTATTACCTATGAATCACAGAGATGGCAATTTGAAACGGCAACCATGTCTCGTTGAATGGCTGGTCTGAGTCACATCCTGCAGTAGACAGCCGATCTGAGGATTGAAAGAAGACGTCAAGAGGCAAAGTACATTTCTGTACGTCGAGACCCGTCTCTGGTGCACGTTCGGCACAAGAAAAGGTAGAGATGACGGTTGATTTAGTGTAGGCAGCCACGATCCTGGCTGCAGAGGGTAATGCTGCACGGTGTTGTCAAATGGTCGTCGAATCAAGATTCCTTGGACGGATGAAAAGGCACACCCCCCAAAAGAGACTGTCCCTCAAAGGGGAAAAAAAAAAACGTACCGACCAGTTGAACTACCTTGTTAAAGGGTCGTGGGGCAATACACAACCCGGCCGCAGGGAAAAGCTCACAACGACACTTGAGACTCAATCCACACGACACATTACGATATCTATCGTGATTAACCACGGAGGAACGCTAACCAAAAATCACAAGAAGGAATCTAATAAGACCAACCATCCATCTTCGTACATGGGAAACCGTTCTCTCTGGAAGTACATGGATCTAATACAAGATCTCGTTGGCTGTCAGGGTACACATGCGGTCGGCCCAAGAAGGGAGTGGCGCCATGGATGCAAGGTACCTAGGTAGGTAGGCAATATTGTTTGTATCTGTGTGCAGCATGTGCAAGCAGCCTGAGTCTAGTCCCATGTAATGCCACAGAGTTGAGGCAGAAACACCTCAATAATGAAGAACAAGGGATGAAAGACCCGAGATCTGGCGCTGAGAGAGGGAAATGACATAAGTGATAGGGACGGCCAAGTTATTGGGTGGAAATAATTTAAAGGCCAGACTCCTAGCAATGGAACAGGGGCACTAGCTGCCTCAGGTAGTAGGTTCCAATACCTAAGGTACCTTACTGTAGAAAGAAGATTGGTTGGTCGTACGGGATAGGTCAGTTTGTGGATGATGGGTGGGAGGAGAAGAAGCGAGAGGCAGAACCCGACAGGGCACCTCATGTTTATGCCACCTGCCGTTGGCGGTCGCTGCCCTGAAGAACAGTACAGGGTTTATCAACTTCTTAGCGTCAATCGATCGCATCCATCCAATGACAGCCCTCCATCGTGCCGCGGGGCACCACCAAAAGCCCTGCATCGGCTGCTGCCCGCCGTGCCTGACACCCCACGTCTGGTTCAAATTTGACCACGTGATTTGGCGTTTCAAGATTTTTTCTGGACGCGTTAAGACAACGCGTGTCACGTCACATTTCCTGCTGAGGACCTGTCAAAAAGGATTGTTGGGCTTGGTGGCTCATTCATGTTTCGCTTTCGTCTTGTTTCGTCTTGTTTCCTTTGTCTTTTTGATACTCATCATGAAGAGCATGCGAGGGTTATTGCACACAACCAGTGTCGAAACTACAAATGAACAAAAGACTACATTCGCTACCACTTCTGTTGCTGGACACAAAAGAAGTTTATCAACAGCGGGAGAAGAACATCACTTCAGGGCTTCTACCCCTCGAGCGACTGTTCAATTTCAGCGAGCCGTCAGTCTCCCCTCTGCCCCTCCTCGAATTTCCGCGAGCCGCATTGTTCGTCTCGATGAGCGAGTCGGGCCGTCTGAGTATTCTCAACGGAGAGCTATTGCTGCGACTCCGACATCGTCTTGTGATCCTGAACTCGAATTAAGCCATTCTACATATGGACTTCCTCAACAGCTCGTTGATAATTTTGCTTCACTTGGCATAAAACAAATATATCCATGGCAGAAAGCTTGCCTCAAAGGCCCTGGACTTCTGACAGGAGAAAAGAACCTTGTATATTGTGCACCGACTGGCGGTGGCAAATCTCTTGTGGCTGACGGTGAGATGAATAACGGTAGTGAGCGGATCTTAGCTAACACTAGTAGTGCTCATGCTGAAAAGAATCCTGGAAGAAAAGGGAACAAAGGCCCTCCTTGTGTTACCATATGTTGCTTTGGTTCAAGAGAAAGTTCGTTGGCTTCGTAGTGTGGTACAAGGCTTACGCTTCGCCTCTGAAACAACGGTCGATGACGACAAACGCATATGGCGTAGACGAGCTGATGAGAACACAGTCCGTGTCGTTGGTTTCTTTGGGGGTGGAAAAGTTAGAGCAACTTGGGCTGATTTTGATATTGGCGTGTGCACATTGGAGAAGGTCGGTTTCTAGTACCGCGATCCCAGTCTGCTAAGCAAGTAAATTATTGACACTCCAAGGCAAACGCACTCGTGAATACGGCTATTGATGAATGTTCGATCTCCAAGCTTCGCGCGGTTGTGCTTGATGAGTTACACATGGTTGATGATGATCATCGAGGCTATTTGTTAGAACTCGTGGCGACCAAACTGCTCAGCCTGGAGCAGCGTGTACAAATTGTGGGCATGAGTGCCACTCTCCCGGTATGTTGGTCGGTCGACTTCGTGGTGCATTTTGAGCCGTCTAATTTGGTAGTAGAACATGGACATGATGGCTCGATGGCTCGAAGGGCATTGTTACGAAACTCGGTATCGACCGGTTCCTATCGAGGAACATCTCGTGTATGACGGAAATATTTATCCCGCAGGTTCTACAAGCAGTCTCATCAAAACAGCGGCACAGCTGAACAGTCGGCCTACACAGACACAGACACAGACACAGACACAGACACAGACACAGACACAGACACAGGCACAGATGAGGCCCATCCGGCGAATCGAGCCATCCACCCACAAGGAGCTTCGCGACCCAGTATTAAATGCAGTGGTCACACTTGCTCACGAGACCGCTGTTGCTGGTTTCGGTGCCCTCGTCTTTGCCGGAAGTCGTGGCATGTGCGAGTCTGACGCACGATGGATCAGCCGGGCTATGCCCCAGCCACATGAGCTCAAGGCTGACGTTGTTGACAGAAGGATGGACTTGCTGGGAGAGCTTCGGAGTCTTAACACTGGGGTTGATCCAGTATTGGAAGAGACGGTCCTTTATGGCGTTGCATTTCATCGTGAGTGAGACGTCCATTTTTGCAGAATCGAGCATGTGTTCCTAATCAATTTAGACGTAAGTCGCCTTGGCCGGACCGAGGCTCACGAACATTTCTGACTATATAGGCTGGCTTGACGACCGAAGAGAGAGATCTCATAGCGGCGGCTTACGATTCTGGAACACTATTAGTGTGTGTCGCAACCTGCAGTCTGGCTGCTGGTATCAACCTGTAAGAGTCGCTGTTTCGATTGTTAAACACTTCATTTAACTTTTGCAGGCCAGCAAGGCGGGTGATTTTACACAACTGTCGAATGGGGCGCGAATTTGTTGGGCCATCGATGCTGAGGCAAATGCGAGGGCGAGCGGGAAGACAGGGGAAAGCATCCATCGGTGAAACATATCTCTGCTGCCGCGAAAACGACCTCGAGCAAGTTGTAGATCTCATGAATGCGGAGCTGCCACCCGTTGCCAGCTGTCTTAACACTGAGAATCGACGTATTCAACGGTGAGTCTGTCCTTCAGAGGCATGAATGATTGCCAGCTAACATGTTTCAGTGCACTGCTAGAAGTCATATCCATACGCTTAGCTACGAGTCATGAGTCCGTTGTGGACTACTTCTCGAAGTCTCTGTTGAGTCATACTCATAGCGCCAAGTTTGTGAATGATTGTATCACCTCAAGCTTGGAAGAGATAGAATCAATGGGTTTTGTGACCTCCGATTCCTTGTCCATGTTCACGGCAACACAACTAGGTAGGGCAATCGTGGCATCAGCTATCGATCCCGACGATGGTGTATTTGTCCATAGCGAACTCAGTCGGGCGCTCCAAGCCTTTGTCATGGATGGCGAGATGCACGTCTTATACACGTTTACGCCTGTCCAAGAATTCGGGGTTATGGTGAACTGGCAGGTCTTTCGGAATGAAATGGAGGGTCTGGATGAGAGTGGTTTACGGGTACTGAGGCTCCTGGGCATCAAACCCACCACAATACTCAAGCTGTAGGTTGTGTTCACGGCCACGGGGTACTCACTGACAGCCAAATAGTGCTCAAGGTGCCACGCTCCGTGAGACGACGCCAGAGGAGAAGCAGGTTGCTCGAGTACATCGACGCTTTTATCTCGCTCTCCAACTGCGGGATCTGTGTAACGAGATTCCTATACACATAGTGGCACGCAAATACGATGTGCCTCGTGGAATGGTTCAGAATCTTTCGCAGACTTGTCAAGGGTTCGCTGCAGGAATGATCAAGTTCTGTGAACAGATGAGCTGGGGGTATGTTCATTGACGACTTCTTATATCGAATAGCTAACCATAAAATCCAGAGTAATGGCCGCAGCTCTTGAGCACTTTTCAGACAGGCTCGTGGCTGGTGCAAGAGCTGACCTATTGGCCTTGGCAAAGATTCCCTTCATCAAGAGCCGGACAGCGTGAGTGCATTGCTCTCGGCAGAAAGTAGGGTTACTTAAATATCACAGGCGGGTATTTTGGGAGAACGGTTTTCGTACCGTGGCAACGATCGCGAATGCAGATCCCACAGAGCTACTTCCTATATTGATGCAGGTTGGTGTTCCAATCTGTTATTGAGAATGCCTACATGGATAATGCTGATTTTTATGCGCAGGCTCAACCAAACAAGATCCGTTTAAAAGGTAAGGACAATGAGAAATACGAAGAGAAACTTCTTGTCAAGGCCAAAGTCATATCAGATGCTGCAAGCAAGATTTGGAGTGAGTTGTCTTGACCTCTGTTCTACCTGACAAGCCTAACATGGTTCCTGAAGAACTCCAAATGCAGGCAGAGATAGAGGAGGAATAGCCACGTCCAGAAACTGCACCAGTGGGCAACAACAGGGCTGGCGAGTGTTATAGAATCCTACCACGGCTTCCATTTCGGTGAGTACAGGCCTAGGGAAGCAAAAAGATAAAAGGGGGGAAGTCGGACATTAAATGTGAATGCAGGCGCGTGATAGATGGCTGCATCCAGCGTATCGGGTGGCCTAGGATTGCACGCCTGAGGAAGACATGTGCCTCGCGAGTCAGCGTGTGTACTGGCAAACATTGATCACAAACACCAGACTGTAAGGATGGTGAGTTGAACCAGCCCCCAGATTGAGATCAATTCATGAAGCATTTGTCGTTCGCAGACGCGCGTCGATAATATGCGTGGGAGCGGAGGCATAGATCCAAGGTTAGGAATTGGAGGAATTTACCCCTGTTTTAGTCCAGCCGGATTGCCGCCGCCTTGAGCAAAGAATTGAGAAAAATGTTGCGTTAGAGGAAATGGATGGGGAGATGTCCCTTGTTCGTGCAGGAGGCGTGACTGATCATTTTCCGGTGGCCTGTTTGCTGAGAATGTTCAGAAACTCGATGAAGACGTGACCTGTCAGCGATTGGTCTTTTGGTGACCAAGCATTGTCTTGTTATGCCCACCAAGCGCTTGTACCGCTGCACGTCGTGTGCGCCTTGCTTATTCTGCGCCAGAATACAGCCAGATGGTTGGGCGGCTGTGGTACTCAATTGGTAGCCATCTACCATCCACATGCTTGACATGTTGCTGGCTGTTTCTAGGCTTAGACCGAACGCCAAGGTGGTGTGTAATATGTGTGTGTGTGATAGATGCCTGCCTATGTCTATTTCTAGTCCTATTTTCCACCGTGTTCCGGGAGACAGAACGTTCTGAAAGCCTCATTTTACGCTTTGCACGCGCCTTTACGCCATCTCTTGATTAGAGAAATAAATACTGGTCCGAAATCGATCAGTACTGGGTACTAAGCCTTGTTACCTATGGCAGAAGATGCGGGAAATGCAGAAAGCGCAGGCTCAACTGTCACAGTGCACACCTTGGCCGATGCCATGGGCGTTCCTCAGCCTCAGGTTATCGTGATAGACAGAGTCTACGATGAGGAGAAAGAAGAACATCTCCCTAGCACAACAGAAGACCTCTGGGTCAGTTCAGCAGACGGCCGATATTGCTCTGCGCCTGTGCCAATACGGGTTGGTCCTTTGAACAACATGCAAACCTTCTACGTATGTAAAGGTATCGATCTGTCGAGATGGAGGCCAGTTGAACTAACAGGGTTCCAGGTTCACAAAGATATACTTGTTCAGGCAGAGTGGTTCCAAAAAGCCCTATGCGGAAACTTCAGAGAAGCAAGTGAGCAATTCATTGATCTGCCAGAGGAGGATCCGGCTATCTTTCATTTTCTTGTTGCATTTCTATACGAGGGTTGCTATGAACCCATCAAGCCAGCAGCGAGCGTTTTAGGTGAATCAGCCAGCTTACAGCCTATTCCTGAACCCACGAGTACTAATGTGCCAGTAGAACCAGAAGTCGATAAGGGAAAGGGTATTGAAGTTGACTCAGAGCCAGCAGAGGCTTCTGATTCGAGCTCGTCAAGTAGTAGTAGCAGTTCTGGGAGCTCGGGTACCTCATGGAGACGTCGGCGTCGGGCTCGACAAACGAGACATGCTGAGGCGGAAGAAACCCAGGAGAAGCATCCGGGACATCATCGACCGGGTTGCTCGTGTCCTCGATGCCTCGCGCGGCGTGACTTTTCGAGATGCTGGCAATGCGGGGCTCAACGATCCC
This sequence comes from Fusarium tjaetaba, assembly GCF_013396195.1. Classification (NCBI taxonomy): domain Eukaryota; kingdom Fungi; phylum Ascomycota; class Sordariomycetes; order Hypocreales; family Nectriaceae; genus Fusarium; species Fusarium tjaetaba. The sequence continues at coordinate 14,208 of NW_023501513.1, forward strand.
GCGAGGGCAATACTCCCGTGCCAGTGCCTTATGGTCGAGGGGCTCCAAGAAGAGGGATCCATCCCCCAGGTGTTTTCCCTCCTCCTGTCAGCATTCCGATGCCTCCTCAACAGAGCCAACCGGAGCGTATCACAGGAGAGGATCTTCGGACGTGGTTCCTGGCGTATGAGCTCAACCTCGACGTTTATATTTGCGCGACACGTTATCTTATGGACGACTTTCGAAAGGCAGTGATGCGGTCGTGTGTCGATATGCTCGAGACAGCAGGCTGGGATGCTGCACAACCAAAGATGATGCATCTTTGCAGAAAACTCTATCGCAGCGTGCCAGAAGTTGATGCCTTGCTCAAGATGGTCATGGCACGCGTTGGTTTCCTTCAGCCGCTTCTCTGGAAGCGCGCGCCTGTAGAGACAAGCGAGTTCTTGGTGAGCAACCCAGAGCTCGCTGCTACCATTCTACGAGAGACAGTCATGAGGAATTCGCAGCCGAAGGCGGATTTGCCATCGATGGAGCATGTCAATACTGCGGCTTATGAAGACGAGTGGCAGAACTTGGGTCGTGCGCCTGCGCGAACACGAGCCTATCACTAGTCATAGTTATAAAACTCGGTGCGGTTTGCGGTCGTTGTTCTATGCTGTTGCGTCTACACACTGGAGGCCGGTTCGGTACACTGTGAATATAGTCACTGGAGATTATATTTCTTGTTTCTTTTTTCTTCTTCTTTTTTCTTCTTCTTTTTTTTACTTGAATAAAGTAGGTACCAGCTCTCATATCTATCTCGCCTTCGCGTAAAGTTATTCTTCCTGGTGGCTTCAACTTCTGCAGGTATGCCAGTCTTGCAAGACATCCAAATCTAGTCAATGACATCGTCTCTCAGGCTAAACAATTGCTGCAGCACCTCATCCGATTTCGCTCTCAATGCCGAGTGATACATGACGTTCGTCTCAAAAGTCTTTGTACCCTTGACAAGCTTGGCTGTGTCTCTTGCAAAGTTATAGTCGACGTACATATCCTCAACGAAAGAAGCGGCATATACAGGAACTTTATTCTTGTGGAGCTTCTCCTGATCGTAAAGAGCAGGCCAGGTATCGCGACTGGCCAACAACTCAGCCTCTTGGCGAAGTATCTGGAGTTCTGGGTAAGTTTCGAAGTGAAATGGGAAGATCATTTCTCCGGAGAAGTAGAGGCATCCGCTGGTAGATTCCGTTGAGTAGTTGTCATTCAGCCAGGAGAATGGCTTGAGTTCTTTTCCAATGCGGTTGGCTGACCAGGCGGAGGCTAAACCAGGGCCGTCACAATATATGGCTTCGTGAAGGATGGCGTATATGATGTTGGTATCAAATGGGTTCCAGCCTTCAAGCGGTACGAGGGATGCTCTGTTGAAAAACCCGAATTGGTCGAGAGATGCTTTTAAAGTCAGGATCGTAGAGTGAACCTGGTCGAAGCCACCATGGCTTCCAAAGGAAATGCCTATGGTCAGGAGACGAGGAACGGTGAGGACACCGCCAGATGGCAACGGAATACTGCCACCTTTACTCTCTATGAATTTAGCCACTTGGCGGACGTTTTCGACGTCCTCTGGGAATTTTTCGTAGTACTGCTCGTTGCGCTGTATGACCCGTCGGAATGTTGCTTCATATACTTGATCAGGCTTCTTACCCACAGGGGCTAGGCCGCCAGTGAGAAAGACTTCCCGAAGGCCTTCTGGATGCATGGACAAATAGGATAGTGCGATGAAACCTCCGTAAGACTGGCCAAAGATGGACCATGGTTGTTTGGCAGCGGGCCATGAGGCGGTAAGGTACTTCCTTACAGCTTCGCAGTCCCGGACTGTGTTGTCCTGGCGCATGAGGCCGAGATACCGAGTGCGCCCTTCAACGTCTCCAGATACAAGGTTTAGCATATCAGCACCAACTGGTGTACTCAGGCCAACGCCGCGATGGTCAAGTAAGAGAAGCTGGTATCCCTTTGCAAGAACGTGGCGGGTGAGGGGATGATCCTGCGGTTCACGGTTGCCAAAGCCCGGCCCTCCCTCAAGATAGACCATGTATGGTTTTGGGGGCTCGCCAAATTCGTCTTTTGGGCTGTTCTCTGACTCTTCAACATCGGGTGGGAATATGGGAACATCGTGTTTCTTGACAGCACGTGCAAATAGCGTGATGGAAGGGCCTTGGATATCCGTATAGTCAAGAGGCACTTTGAAGAAGAGCTCCGTGACACATAATTGCCCGGGCAGCACGTAAGCTTTCCTGCTGACCAGTTCGGCTTGGGGGATGGACAAGTTATCAGGCGTAGACATGGTAACTCGTGTTACGATAGCAGGGGGTGATAGGTAGTGATGGTGTTTTAGTGATGGCGGGGTTGGTGGGTAAGATGGATGTTGAATGCCAAACCACCTACCTACTATTCTACCTCTTACCTACTCTGGTAGGTGAATCGATAGGCAGTTCTTGATTAGGAATCACTTGGCCCTTTCTTCAAATGACACTGGCTTATATTAGCCTGGATTTACTGTCATATTCTGTAAAAGTCCAAATTGAATGTATTAAATCAACATGTTCTCGAACTGTATTTGTAATTATGATAGTCCTGAATACAGGTATCGTTTCGTGGATTTCTTCTGTGTGGGTTATGCTTAAATCCAAAACATGCAATCCCTAAAGAATTATAGTTAATTACCTATCCAATAAGACCCGGTCACCCAGACAATCTGTTCGATCTGTCATTACCTGACTTGAGGAATTGACTACAGCGGTTGGTCAAAGACGTCTATAGGGTAGCTTTTGGCTTCTATATCAACTTAGCATCCGCTGTCTCGGCCTCCATGCGCTTCACCTCCGCTCTGAAAGGACCGGGATTTGCGCTAGGTACCAACCTGGACAGGGAGCACCCACTGCCAGCACATGGTGCGTCAGACCACATTATAGGTACTCGAGTAGTCGAGGTAGGCACTAGGTAGAAGCGTAACCTAGGAAGGGAACATACAACATGGAGCCAATAGAGCCTCATCATCATGTCCTGGGCCCTCTTGCGAATCACGAACTTTCCGCTCCGAAGTGGCTCGGCTCTAAATTCCGGGCAACTTAATTCGTCCTGTCCCCCCGCCCGAAGCAAGCACACTGCCCGGAGGATGGAAGGACCCTAATTTTTAGCTGCCAGCCTGCCGTACCCGCTGTCGCATATAAGCAGGCCAATCAGTGTCATTATCTCTCCACTTTGCTGTCGCCTTGCTCTGGCAACAGCACTGCTCTCGGGATCTAACTTAGGTAGCAAATCTCTTTTCCTCTTTCTTCCCCATCTAATAAATATTTCATCTCCTCTTCTTATTTTTCAACTTTCTTCTTCCTCTTCTCTTTCTCTATCGCACTCACTCACAGCCAAGGGCATGGCATATCTTCATCTTGCGCACACGTTGGCAGATGCTTTCAACGCCCTTGCTGATGAAGTTCAGACCTTGACAGATCGAAAGACCGTCTTGGAGCACAAGCTTCGCTTTGCCCATGAACAGGTAAGAATAAATATTTTCTACCCCATGCAGTACCTAGTTCCAAGCCTAGAACCCGGCTTCGCCCCCCCAATACCTGTCTACATACATGTCCTGGCCGTGCAACGTCCTGGGATTGTTTCGGCGATACCGGAGTTGTCGGCTTCTTTCTCCTACTCCCTACCAAGTCAGCATGATGAATATCATTAGCTCTAGATCAAGAGCATCAGGATGAATGACACTGTTGCCGAGATTGATAACCTATTTTTTCTGATATCTGACCTATCAGCATCCTTTTCTTCCATCATCCGCAATGGACTCATCGCTGACTCGAAATCAAAAACAGTTCCAGTATCTGGCTGACAAATATGCTCCAGCCGCGCCAGAAATAGCTGATACCCTGGCTAAGCTCCAGATACCTCCGTATACATCTGTTGATAATTCATTGCCTGTTCCTCTTCCACGCGCGTACAGCTCCGGTTCCCAACACCAGCTTGCCCTCGTCATCCGTGACGGACGCCGAGTAGCTAATCAGCTCGCCTCGCTGGGCGAAACGAGTAAAACCACTGGCACTGGCTCCAGCAGAGAGACCGAGTCGCAACCTTCCCACGTAGCCACTTCCATGTCGACAGCGCTAGAACAAGACTTCACGGTCCAAGGAAAGAAGGGCCATCTTCAATGCCCGTTCTCCAAGCCTGCCACGGTTAGCGGCTCTGGGGTCCGCGACGAAGATGCACAGGACACAACTCCTCATCATTCGACGGACCCTATCTGCGCAGCCATGTACGAAGAATCTACTTCTCAGCAAGCCCGCACAAACACAAACGGCTCATCAGCCGTCAAGTGTCCCATTCGTTACATGGACAAACATTCGGCTGAGGAGATCGCCCACTATGTTGAGACGCACAAACATGAACTCCCCCGAAGCCATGAAGTTTGCCTCCGCCGGTACCAACGTGACGAAGATCAAATCAAGAAGATAGATTCCAAATATGGCGATATAGTGAGCATGATTGAAGGGCTGGGCCAGCTTCACCAGCCCATGCTACCCGAGGCTGAACAGGATCCGAATCGACCAAATGACGTGGCCCAGCCATCTAATGAAAGAGTTGAGAACTGGGCACAGGCTGTTAGTGTAAACTCGGACCCAGATAATACACAGGTGCCGACTTTGGAGGATGGAGACCGGCAGAGTCATTTCGATCGGCCCCTCAAGGAAGTACGTGTTGGAGAATCGCCCAGTCGGCCTTGGGGAATATCTATTCCAGTCTACGACCTCTCAGGTCAAGGCGACGACCAACCTCTCTCACCACCACCAGCGCCTGTCTGCATGCCGATCTCCGCTCAAGCTGCTGCCAGTGCCCAAGAATCAATAAAGAAGACGCCAGGCAAATGTCCATTTGATCATACAAAATTGGCTGCCATGGGTATACCCTCACCATTCAAACATGACACCCCTCCTCAGGTTCCGGAACACACGGTTTCATCCTCACCTCATAAGGAGGGCGGGCCGCCTCCACCCCCTCCACATCAACATCAACATCAACATCAATACCAATATCAACATCAACATAAGGCACCTCCGCAACCTGCCTTCATCAACCCTGATATGACCAAAGGGACAAACGGCAGACCTCAAATGATCTTCACTGGGCCTGTTTTCATTGGGTATCCAATGGATCAAGCTATACAATTTATGAACCAATACAGGGGGAACCAGTAATTCCCATAATGGTGGCGTTTCACTTTTCAGTTATAGCATTGGGACAAGAATGCATAAGCGACGGCGTTGGCGAATTCGATTTCATGGGATGCAAGCGATGGCATTACGAAAGACTTTGTAGATTTTATCTCAACACATAGTGATCGGGCGGACATAGCAGCCACAAGTTGCCATTGATTACATGCTTTGATTGTGGCGTAACGATATTCAATATTGGCTCTGATGGTTTTGAACAAGCAGTTGATACAAACACATCATCTCATCGTCCTCTATTATCCCAATTACAACTGAATACTGGCGCCCAGGGATCTTCCAATATAATGATGCCCGAAACGCCGTCTAGTCCGTTTAAAGATGTATAATCAATATAACCGAGCCGTGCCCAATATCCATACCTTTAGTATTGAATGATCTGGTCATTACTATCCCCAACTTGCGTCGAGCTTCCCGTTAAAATGTGACTTCATACCCTTCGGTCCCCCCTATTATTGGTGTCTCCCTCATCCTCTTCATCATCATCGTGATATCTGCCCTCTGTCCCATCTCTACCCCACAGTGAAATATCATCGTCCGACATCAACACGGCTGCGTCTTCAGGATCCATGAGCATCGAGTTTTCAGAGTCTGCATAGCCGGCCTCGCCCTCCTCAGCTGATAGACCTGTAGGCTCAAGGCCTTCTTGACGCGCGAGCTCTTCGGCGCGAGCCATAGTACGACGGTAAATGATGAGCCCAACGATAAGACCAATTCCAGCACCCAAAATCATGCTTAAATAATTGATGGCTTTGCTACCGGCGGACATCTTATCGCCCTTCTCGGCTAGCAGAGCAAGACGACTGCCGATGAAAACGTGGACGAGGAGTTTGGGGCTGAAATCATATTGGCATCAGCGATCAGGACCCGGGCAAATACTATTCATTAGTGAACATACCTTGACAATGCTGTGGAAATGGTGAACGCCAGAGGTGTAATGCTAGGAATAGTGGCGAGGAAGCCATTACTCAGACTGAACGGAAGTGGACAGAATCGGATAGCCGTAAGATACCAAATTCCCTCCTGGCGCAACACTTGACCCAGAGCGACGAAGCGATGATCCTGACCAACCATGCGATCAACATAGCTGCTTAAAACAGTTCTGCTCGCAAGGAACGCACAAAGGGCACCGGCCGTGCATCCGGACGCAACAATGGGCCAGCCTAAAGGAAACCCATACACAAAACCCGCGATTGTGCTTGCGGTCGAGTATCCAACAATCGGAGGGAACGAAGTAACGAAGACCAGCAGAAAGGCCAGAGTCCAACCTCCTGGAAGAGCGCGCCACTGCTCCGCCTTTGGCTCAAGCCATTTGAAGAAGACATGCGAGTAGATAATAGCCAAAATACCAAGCACACCCGCTGCGACGACGCCTACGAGGGCAAGAATCCGCTGGAAAGGTGACAAACGCAGATACACCTTCAGAACCTGCTCACCAAGCAGATTGACCGTACCCCAGATGCGGCGTACGAAGCTCGTCTTACCACCGCCAGCATAGCTACTACTCGCGCGGCGACGGTTCATCAGCGGGTTCGATAAACGGCGGCTCGAGGACGTCGCAGACCAGGGAGGACGATTTGGTGAGGGAGATGAGCCACGGTCTGGAGACAGGGCGAGAGCCTGGGCGGCTGAGTTGTAATCCGCAGGCATCTTTAACGAAAAGATCTTGAGTTTCGATTGACTGGGTAGGAATTGGAGTTGAGTTCTGATGGAGGCTATGTGGCCATGTCTGTGTATTGGATTTCGGATAGGTAGGTGAGATTCGGAACGCGCGGATGGAAATGAGGCTATAGTGTGAGATTGAAGACCTTGAGGATAGGGTCAGGATGGCTTTCTGGTAGTATAAAAGATCAGGGCCCCGAATTTACCAGCCAACAATCGTATTTTCGCATTCGATATTGCTTGAAGAAGATCTAATGGCGATGTTGTAGAGCTGGAACTGTCGTCGTGGTTTCATTGGGGCTGCGCCAGAGTTACATGACGTTGCTATTCTCAGCGAATCTCGGGCGGAAGCGCCCCGCTAAGCATGGCGCTAATCCTGTCCTGTCAATACATGATGGGGCTTGTATGTATGTATATATCAAATGGAGGGCACCTACTAATAAGGTATCGAAGTCGATCCAAGGTAAGATACCTAGGTAGTGACTAAATGTCGCGACAGGTATCACATGCAACTTTCAACACATTAGCTTATAGATTGGAGTCTGATTTTACTGCTTTCTTCTATTTACGTCTCGCATTGTCATCGACGGCCGCTGGGCCCCTTGGGCGGATCACGCACCAGGAGTCTGACTTTGCCGTCGCCAATCTCGACGCCTTGGCTTAGTATGTCCACCTCTTCTTTACCATCTGAGTCGCCCTCCTTGGCGAGAGACTTGTCCCAGCTACGAGCATCGATTCCCAGGATACCCCCCATATTATTGCGGTCTCCAGGAACCGAGAACTCTCGGTAAGCATACCTCCACTCGTTGAGAAAGTTCCGGATCGCCCTGCCAACCTTGTCCTTTCCGTTCTTACTGTGGTGTCCAGAGCCGGTGATGGCATAAATGGGTTGCGACTCCCTACCGTTTTCCATCAAAACCTTTTCAAGGTACTCGACAGCTTCTTCAGGGTGAAGACCGTGAAGATCGACATACAATTCCAAATCATTGGAGTTGGCCCTGTTACGTTCCTCGTATAGTTCTTTTGCAGCCTCGCGATGAGCTTTGCGCATAAGATCGTTCTCACTTTGTCCTCGCAGGCTCAGAGCTTTAGCCGCCCTAGCGTCATTGCGATTCCATGCTTGTGCAGCACTGTGACAGCCAGTCAGCACACGGAAAACCCCAATTCTTATTGCGAGAACACACACCTTTGAAGAAATTTATTACGAAGGCCGCCGTGCTTAATGGCCTCCTGGCGAGCCTTCAGATATGCCTTGTTAGCACGCTCGCCGGTCTCCAGCCACGGGATATGTTTAGGACTGGGGATGGCCTGAGCTGCAGCGCTGTTTTCCCCATTTCGTGCAACTGTCGAGCTTCCATTGCGCCCCAGCCCTCTCTTGAGTTCCGGACGGACAGGGGTGGGCGAGGGAGACATCTTGACAATATCAGCCAGAGAGTTAGGCGCGTTATTCTCCTTGTGCGAATGTCCATGGCCACCTCGCTTGCCATGGTGCTTCTTGCCTTGCTTGATAGATGCAGAACCAAGTGAAGGGAAGGCATCGTTGTCATCCAGAGCAGGGGCGGAGATATCTGGCTCTCTGGTCTGATGTCGACTGCTTGGGCGAGATCGAGCACGGGGACTGGAAGTTCCCTGGAAATGCTTCAAGCCTGGTGGTGGCGTAATGCCCACGGCGGGGAAATTGTTGCTGCCAGCGAAACCACTTAGATGATCGGGGGTCCCAGGTCTTAGAGAAGGGAATGAGTTAAGATCTCCCAACTGTAAACCGCCGTGCTTTGATGGTGGCGTACTGGCACCGTCGAGGGCGAGCTTGTTCATCAGTTTGGTAGGATCATGCGAGAAAATGCATGTCTCTCCTGCCAAGCAATTCCCCATGACCCAATATCTGCAAGAGAAATGTTAGTTTACAACATGGAGAGGCTCGGACGAAAACATACTTGCAAAGGTGGTTGCTAAGATCATGGCTGAATCGGCAATCGGCGCGTAAGCACGAACCAGTCGACATATAGAACTTGCAAATAACCCCCGACTTGGATGAACCTAGAGGAGTAGTAGGACGATCCACGGATTTCCCAATCAGGACGTTTTTAGGTTCTTCCAATGAAACACCGCCGGGCTGGTTGTCCCCTGCTTGGCTTTCCATAAAGGAGACAATGGTTGCACTGAGATCGTATCCATTCTGCGCGAGAGCGGCTTCGATCTCATCATCCGACTTTGTCTGCCCAAGGATGGAACGCAACATATCATATGGCGACATATCAGCTGACTGTGCCGACATGGACGAGAACTCAGGGGCTGCTGCGTTGAGAGCACTTGGAGTACCAACAGATGAAGTCACACTGGCGGCATCGTCACTGACGAGCCATTCAACATTTTCCGTCTGGTATTCACCTAGGATCTCTGTGGCCGGGGTCGGGTCGCTAGCAAATTCGTATGCATTCAAGTTTGGACTATGAGGAATGACGGGTGTCGCAAGAGCCAGACGTGGCGATGCTCGAGGCGAAGAAAAGGGAGAAACCGTGGAGGAGATTGTCCTGCCAAAGGTGGAGGGAACAAAGCCCGGAGGGGCAAGAGGGCTCACGGCCAGTCTTGGAGAGCCCGACATGGGAGTAGGCGAACCGCGCCAGGAGGCAGGTGAAGGGCGTCGCAAGATCGTCTGTCTAATAGGAGGGGGTGACGCTGACGTGCCGCCGCCGTCACGAAACCGCCAGAGAGCATCTAGTATTGCGTTGTCGAGGGAAGTGCCGGTGAGGCTCGTTTCTTTGCGGAAGAGCTCCTCGAGCCTATCTGTCTTATCCTCGTCTTCTAGTGTGGCATCTTGCAAGATCGGCAAGCACATCTCGAAGTGCTCGTCGGAAACCATGATGCCGACTTATTTTATTCAATGCGGTTCGCACGGAAAGGGGTCGAAGCTATGGACAGCTTGCTCAGAGCAGATCGAGGCTCACAATAGCGGAACAGGGGTATCTAAGCTGATGTGGAGCTGATGCGAAGCGCAGCAGTATCTGGAACCGTGTTTCGAGCTTGTACAGTGGTGTTCTGCTAGAAGAACAAGAAGATGCAGAGGCTACATAGTCTTCGATTAGCTTTGCTACGTGTAGACGATATAAGAGGTAAGGCGGAGGAGCTTGAAGAACAGACAGACAGTGGAGAGTTGAACATAGAGTCCAGCTCTAGGCCAGATGGCGGCGGGGGTTAGCAACAGGAACTTACAGATTAAAAGGTATGGCAAGAAAAGCAGAAGGAGGAGAATAGGAATCAAGAATAAGAACGCAGAGGAGACGAAATAAAAGGGAAAGGGAAACGAAAAGTGAAATTCGAATTGACAGTGAAGGCGAAAACAAAGAGAAGCGCAAGCGCATTCAAGCAAAAGATTAATTAGGTACAACGGTGAAAAGGAGGAGGATGGGAGATGATGCAGTGTTAGGGACCCGACAGCTTAAGACTGGTCCAATCACTAGGTACCTAGGTAGGGTAATAGAAAGGTGGAGGGCGGACGGGAAGCCGAGTGGGGAGTACACGGCCCCCGGGAAGCCTTCAGGGAGACGAGATGCTAAGCTGTAGAGGGTTCGTGAATCAACTCCATAGTCCATACCTTACCATACTTTACCTTACAGTGACTAGGTTAGTACCGTACCTAGTATCTAGGCTAAGTACCTACCTTAGGTATAAGGTAGTAGGGTGGCAGGTCGAGGAAAGTTACCACCTCATACATAGTAGCACAGTAAGGTACTGTAGTGTATATGGGTGGGGATGATGCAGTGGAGGTGCAGCACCCCATCTTCATCACAAGTATTATTTGTTGTTTAATAAGTTAGGGGGGAAAGTGATTCAGATCATGTTTCGGAATTGCAAGACGTCGGCTCTGTTAGCAGAGACATCCAGTATGTGCACATTGGCTGATTGGTGCCTATTAGTTAGGTAGTAGGTATGTATCCGTAAGTTCATAACTGGCAGCCTGGACAGCATGAGGCAAATGTGAGGCATGGCTGGCTCGTTATTAATAAGTTAGATCCCTTGAGGCATTAGCCTCTGAATACTTGCATAAGGCCAATCAAGGTTGAATAAACACAGGCTGAAGACAACTTTGGCACTTTCAGTATAGTACAATCACTATTGTTCTAACTTTAGTTATTGTTTCAATATTCAGTCGCCTTATTTCTAGCTGGGCACTCATTCAGCCAAACCAGCCCAGTCCTGAATGGCATCACGTATTCGACGATGACTGTCTGCTTTCACATTTATCGCTGGTGATCAAATAAAGGAGTCTTAGATGTTATATTAGATCATGTGACTTTTCTGACCTTGCTGCCCACGACAGACACGATAAATTCGGCTCCTAGTACGAAAAGAGGTTCACAACCATACATAGTAGGTAGTAGAACACAAATTTTCGGTGACAGAGAACCTCCCCTTTCCTCCGTTTTAGCAAGGTCATGTCACTAGGTTAGTACCTAGTCAGATCTCAGTAGTGTTTTCAAAGACAAAAGAAACTATCACATGGCCTGATTGAGTGATTTCGAGGCTGAGTAAGAGTCTGATCATAACAACAAGTATAGATGTTTCAGTTCTAACGAATAACACATTCTGTCTGACTCTCAGGCGCCACATTCATGCAATATACCTACATTTGATCATTGTACAGACCGTCGTTCATCGTTTATTAACTGCCAATTGCCCGATTACATCAGGCTCATAGTCGCCGAGCGTATCATAGCTCTTGCTGTTATGTCTTGCAGGATGGGGGGCTGGCTTCGGCGAACTCTCCCATATTTCGCTTCTACCTAGGAAAGGAGTTATACTGGTAAGTCGCTAACTTGGATCGAATTACGAGGATAGAAAGGGTGAGTCTTTCTAGGGTATTTCAACATCATCACCATCGCCGCCGAAACCAAAACTGAAACCATCACCTCCTTTCTGCTCTTGTTCATGGTCTATTCCACCAACAGCAGCGTCCCATTTACGTTTTTTGCCGCTCTTGGTGTCGGCTAGCTCCAGGGCTTTGTCCAGAAATTTCGGATAGTTACTCTTCATTCTCTCCACGAAGAGTTGAAAAGGATCCGCGACCTTGTCATCAAATCCACTGACCTGGTCAGCCTTGTCCCGCAAGAAGGAAACAACTTCTGATACAAGGCCTAAGCTCTGTGGCACGAAGTTCTGCGTGAGTGCAATGCCGCTCTCGAGATTGACCACCAGATGCCACCATCCGCTGGGAACATGAAGGATCTCTCCGGCTTTGCAAATACCCTCGACGCAGTCAGGAAGTTGCCGTGCTTCTTCATGAAAAGTGAGAAGCCACTCCGCGATGCTAAGGGGACTGGTGACTTCGCTGCTGTCATCGGAAACGTAAACACCTGGGACCTGTGTAGCTGGTGGGAACATTATCCAATACTTGGATCCCTGAATTACAGCGTTCCAAGCACTCGTTGCGTTGGGGTCTTTGTGGAAGGTTGAGCCACTTCGCTCGGGGCCGACAATCAGCCATCGATGGGCAGGGCGTTCGTCTCCGAGAACCTCGAACAGATCAGGACCAAAGCAGTCTGGTCTCCAGTATGCAGTGCCTGGCTTCTTACCGACTCTGATACCCATCTTTTCTGCAAATTTCCGGTCAAAGAGATACAGAGGGCTTTCGTCGCTGTTGTTCTTCATGTATGTGTGATAGGTGGCGAATGGCCAGTCAACAGCCTCAGCACGAAACTCGATTTTGCCAAATATCTGGAGCATGCTATCTATAGTCCACTGCTCATATACTGGCCATTCTTGAATGCAATTGGTAAGTATGAATGGCTGCTCAGTCCATTTCTCAGCATACTGATCGTGAGTCAAGTCCTTGAAGCGACGGATCTGGTTTGCCTTGGGAATATGCGAGGTGAACCGGGTAAGGATGACATGACTGCAGGCAAATGGCCGATGAAGGACATCTGAGAAGACATTGCTGCAGTCGATTTTGGTCCCTTGGTCACTGGGCAAACCTAAAACAGTTGATCTCCATGATCCTTGCCATCGGATATCCTTGCTATCTGGTGGTGGTGACCTTAACGGAACTTAGTTCAACAGCTACTTCAGAGTGCCTTTTATGTCTCAAAGTGACTTACCGGAGAAAGATAGGCTTCCAGAATTCATCGGAGTGGCAAAAGGCGTATAGGAATTTGCAGGTGTGACCAAGCTTCAAGAGAGCCACAGCATCAAACTGCTCTAGTACAAGCGAGATAACCTCGTCTGGCAGAATTCTCCAGCTCCCAATTGAGCGCCTCGCATTGCGACCCGTGAAGAAATACTGGTTGCCTAATGGCTTGAGTCCTAGTGGATGAGGAGGAATTGAGTCACTTTTGGAAGTTGACTCATATATGTCGTCTCTCCTATCACAGAGTGAATCATGATGGCCAGTGCCATTGCTGACGATGGCTGAAGGCATTTGAGTGGTGCTGAGCCCGCGGTTGCCTGGGGCTGCTGTAGAGAATATGAAAGAAGTAACTTGTGGAGAGGAAATTAAGACTCATGAGAAGAACGAGACTTAAAGTGTACGTGTGATACGATCCGTCAGGCCTCTGCGTTGAAATCACACAGATACGGCGAGTTCTACCTACCGACCTACTCCCGTAGGTAATTTGTGTGGGCGGAAGAAAAATTCGGCTGAGGAATGGTTTCCGGTAACAGCCTTACCGGGAAAGATGAGACTAGAGTTACACTGCAGCTTGACTTTGACTCAAAAGTGAGGCTACCAACGCTGACTTTCCATAGGTACGGTAACTTCACCTAACTGTGGGTGCCTGCTCAAAGGTATTTGAAGATTGTTCATTGCATGGATACCTACAGAGGTAGATTGGTAGTTTGTTAAACCACCGACTAACTAGTCGACTACCTTATAACAAGCTGAGTGATATGGTTTATCATTCCTCTCAGCGAGCGAGGAAATATCTTGGGCATGTGGTAAAAGATGACAATCCCGAAGAATGATATACCTTTCTCTACAGTTTTGGATTATAATTGTTATAGTGCATTTGCAACAGGAAATGTGAACAGAAGTAGGAGTCACCCACATCCTTTTTCCCCGTTCCCTACACCTCAAAGACACTAGGCGGTCATCATGGGTAAAACACCTTAGGTCAGTACCTTAGCAGCTAAGGTAGATATGGATGGTTCAACCTATGGCAAGTCTCTTATTGAAGTTGAGAACAATGACATGAATGGCACATACCACACACAGGCAGGCTACAATCAGTCTATCAGTCACTGGAAACACCATTAAAGCAGCGTTGTGGGTGACAGGCGATGATCCGTGGGTGGAGGAGGGGCATTTTTTTTTTTTCCCTTCGAGGTTCTAGCGAGGGGCGGGGCATAGTGGCTGCAGCCCCGTGTTATCTATCATAGGTGGGTGGACGTGAGGCAAGGGGAAAAAAAAAACTTCTTTCGTTGATAGAAAAATCAAAGCGAAGAGAAAAAAAATTCAGGCAAAAAATTACTCGCCGTACAGTACTGTACCGTGCTGTAGACCGTACCTAGACTGATGGCCAGGTGCCCTGTGACTGGTGAGTGCCCTGCCAATGCAAGGCAGAGACACCGAGCCAAATGTACCCTAATCCCGATGCCCCGCTAAGGTCTTCTATCATTGGTCAGTGCCTCTATTGAGGTAAGCGGGTGGGCAGCATGAAAAAAATATACTGCCTCCACGACCGCCCCTCATTCGACTTTTTTTTCCTCTTCTCCTTCATACTCCATCCAAAGGAAACAGCACACATAACCATCCCCATCCTAGGTTCTTGTCGATTCTCGTCATTCTCACGAGACTCTTGATCCTAGTCGATACCAGCTTTCTTTTCAACCAAACGACACAACGGCGCAGTCTTCTCGAGTAGAAGTTCTGCCCTCTTTTTTCGCTTCCGTCACCCCGCGATTTATCAACCCTAGATCGAGCTGTGCTTGATCTAGCTTTTCCAAAGCCTCAACCGCAAATATGGCTGACAAGGGTCTTGAGGATGTCCCCGAGGGTGAGTTATTGCGTCCTTCACGATGCCATAGGCTTCACGATGCGCTTGAGTTCCTGAGCGCTCTCATGCGATGAGAGCAAGCCACTCGTATCATCAACAGACTTGCTGACCACACATGCCTTACAGGACAGATCGAGTCCAACTACGATGAGACCGTCGACTCCTTCGATGACATGAACCTCAAGTCTGAGCTCCTCCGAGGTGGTAAGTGTCTCCCACACCTCAACAAATCCCTCGCATGCCGCTCACAATAATCTCTAGTCTATGCCTACGGTTTCGAGCGTCCTTCTGCTATCCAGCAGCGTGCTATCATGCCTGTTATCAAGGGTCACGATGTCATTGCTCAGGCCCAGTCCGGTACTGGAAAGACCGCCACCTTCTCCATCTCTGTTCTCCAGAAGATCGACACCAACGTTAAGCAGTGCCAGGCTCTGATCCTTGCTCCTACCCGTGAGCTTGCTCAGCAGATCCAGAAGGTCGTTGTTGCCATCGGTGATTTCATGCAAATCGAGTGCCACGCTTGTATCGGTGGTACCAGTGTCCGTGAGGATATGAAGGCCCTTCAGGACGGCCCTCAGGTTGTTGTCGGCACTCCCGGTCGTGTTCAGGACATGATCCAGCGCCGTTTCCTCAAGACCGACAGCATGAAGATGTTCGTTCTCGACGAGGCCGATGAAATGCTTTCTGTAAGGAACACAACAGCTTCTCACCTTTGAGACCCAAATGCTAATATTATCTCAGCGCGGTTTCACCGAGCAGATCTACGATATCTTCCAGCTTCTCCCCCAGTCCACCCAGGTTGTCCTTCTCTCTGCTACCATGCCCCAGGACGTTCTTGAGGTCACCACAAAGTTCATGCGTGACCCCGTCCGCATCTTGGTCAAGAAGGACGAGCTTACCCTGGAGGGTATCAAGCAGTTCTATATTGCCGTTGAGAAGGAGGAGTGGAAGTTGGACACCCTCTCCGATTTGTACGAGACTGTCACCATTACCCAGGCTGTTATTTTCTGCAACACCCGCAGAAAGGTTGACTGGCTCACCGACAAGCTCACTGCTCGTGATTTCACCGTCTCCGCCATGCATGGTGACATGGACCAGGCTCAGCGTGACCTGATCATGAAGGAGTTCCGATCTGGCTCTTCTCGTGTCCTGATCGCCACTGATCTCTTGGCCCGTGGTATCGATGTCCAACAGGTTTCCCTGGTCATCAACTATGATCTCCCTGCCAACCGTGAGAACTACATTCACCGAATTGGTCGTGGTGGTCGTTTCGGCCGAAAGGGTGTTGCCATCAACTTCGTCACCGCTGATGACGTCCGCATGATGCGCGAGATTGAGCAGTTCTACAGCACCCAGATTGAGGAGATGCCCATGAACGTTGCCGACCTCATCTAAGTTCAATCTAAAAAAAATTTGAAAAAAGCAACACGGGTCTTCCAATATCCGTTACCAGGCTGCCTGATCAGCTATTTATGAGTGGACGATACAGGGCAGCCTGACATCTTTGGGAGGAGCTTACGGAGAAATCTTTGTGGCAGTTGTTGATAGATCTCGTTTCTAGAGTACCGCGCTGGAAGGGCGGCAGGCCTTTCCATACGAGCTGCCGCCGGTCCGGAAGGTGACCGCCGGGGAGGAGGTCAGAACTTCGACTTGGCCGCATGGCAAAAGGCTTCGGGGCAGTCCTTTGCGCCCTTAATACCTTCGGGGGGTGCATTGGGGGCTACCAAAAGTAATGCAACGGTTTTTTAAACCTGCTTTTTGTCTCTGTTATTTAGGGTGTCGTTATCATGATGAATGCTTTTCTTTTTATATTTCAAGATTTTGGCCAGATTTTGCGTGAATACAAATGCCGAGTGACTGGATAGGATGTGCCTGAATTGTGATCTAATAACATGTCGACATCGATAATTTCTAATTATTCATCCGCTCCCTAAGTGATAGACGTCTAGACCTACGGCGTTCAACGATTTGAAGAAAGCTATCATCTGAAGGTCACTGTATAGTCGACAAACTAGATACCAATTTGATGATTAAATAAAGTATCTAACCCGATGGCCTGCAAAGCCCTCGTAAACGAAAGTATTGTGTATAGCTCGTTATTCCATCGTGTTCATCACCCTCTGATGCTCGAATGTACGTCCATGCCAAAATTATAGTATGCTACATACGACTCCTGCTATCTTTGAGGAGAGCGAAACAAAGGAAAAGTCAAAGATAAAGTGCACCCGAGTTGAATCTTGAATCCGCCCATCGTAACGCCGTGTGTGGTATCGCCGCCCCATGATATATAAACTCAAACAAGCCATGGCCTAAAGAACGCGGCTGAAGCTCGCTGAGCCAGAACTAACAAATTAATCAAACCTGCATTTTTGTCTTTTCGGGAAAAAGTGAACATCATCTAGTAGCCCTGACCAAAATGAGTCTGCGTAGGAGGTGGACTCCTGACAGCCTGGCCAGCATAGGCACCAGGGATAGGGACAGCCTCATAAGTGGGCTCATCAGTGTTCACAGGCCCGTGTTGCGAGACTTGGACAGTGGGGATGGCAGGAGGTGAGGCCTCAGTGGGTGTAAAGGCAGATTGATTTAGCTTGGGAGTAGCAGAAGGGGCCTTCATAGGAGGAGCCTGGAGCTTGAAACCAGCCTCCTGGGCAGCAAATTGAGACTTGGGCTCCGCGAATTGGGTACCAGGCGTGAAGGTGGTGGGGTTCTCGCTGATGTCGGACAGGTTTCGATAAGCAGCGGGAGGGTGACGGGGAGACATGGCATAGGCGCTGAGAGCGGGGGACTTGGGGCCGAAGCCGGGAGTGTTTGGAGCAGACTGGCTGCGGAGCTGGGCGAGGTAGAGGTCGGATCGAGCACGGTCTCGCATGTCCATAGACTTGAAAAGGCGTCGCTTTGTGTAGTAACGATAGAAGACAACGCTGTAGAGGAGAATGCAGAGAACCTCGATGACCACCTCGATGATGATGCAGATCATGGCCCAGTTCTGAAGACGGCAAACAAGAGCATAGTCGACTTTCTCACCGAAGACTTCAGATCGATGGTTGTTAACACAAGACCAACCCCACATATCCTGGTTTCCACTGTTGTTCCTTGAGTTCTGGAAAATAACAGCTGTGACAACCCATAGAATCAAGGCAAGAATGAACTATATCAAGTCAGTGCTGGCTCAAGCCAAGCCCACAAGATGCGTGACTTACCCAGCCAATGGCGAACATGGTATAGTAGGTCCCGACTTTCTCGGCACGTCGATGACCACCTCGACAGTAGGATATAAAAACAACAATGCAAGCGACAAGAGACACGCATGCCATGGCAAGAACAAGTTTCTGGGGCCAGGCGCTGGTGTTCTTGGCCCATGAAGGCATCTTGCTTTGATCGGGCAAGGCTTTGGTAGCGTTAAAGATTGTAAATGAAGCAGAAAGCATGGCAAGGATAATAAGAGAGCAGCTAAAGTTAACACCACGGAGAGCGAACTTGGCCAAGCGGACTCGGGCCTTGATTTTCTGTCAAAGTGTAAGTGGAATGTCACAGAGTCAGTTGTTATGGCGGAGTTACATACCACATCGCGCGCTTGCTCCTTGTCAGTTGACGCCTCGCGCTTCTCCAGGATATCTTCCTCCCGAAATGTTGGGCTCAAGGGATTCTTGAGATGAGCAGGCGTCCCTGGCACCTTCATGGCACTCTTGAGTGGCGTCTTGGGAGTCATTGGGACGGGAATGGATTCTCGCTGGCCGATGTAGCCAAAACCAACGTCTGCGGGTTGAGGCTGAGCAACGTGCGACTTCTCGGGGTCGGCAAAGGGGGACCGAGCCTCGACGGGTGAGTGAACCGAAGTAGCCTCAGCAAATCGTGGAGTTCGGGGCTTCAGAGAGCCGTCTGAGGATGAGGAGTCCGAGGTACCAGGTCGTGCTGAGGCGAGGTTGAGTGCGGCAGGTCGCCTCCTATCTTCTAGAGTATCGTCAGTCAGCATCATGGTCGTTGATCGTCGTCAGCTCTCTCCCTCAGATCAGAGACGAACCTGGGCCAGCCATGTTTATATCAGGTGAATGTGAGAGAGGAAAGATATATCAACAGAAAGGTGTGCAAGTGGATGGATAAGAGCTTCGACGCAGTCCAAGCTCACAACCGCAATAGAACAGAGCAAATTGCAAAAGAAGAGACCAGCTATCAAAGGATTGGGAGAGAGGTCCGGCCTGGCGGACTCGAGTGGGAAATGGCGAGTTTTGAGGTTGGCGGCAACACAGGGAACCAGCACTCCCATTCGACACCATTAAAAGGCCAACAACGGGACAGGGCATGAGAGAGGGGGGATGCCGAGAATAGTAACAGAGGATGGCCTTACCAGAGAGAAGAGCGGATAACAGTAAGACTTGTGATAGGCAGATGCCAGGCGCCCGTTAAGTGACTCGGTTTGGATTTAGACGCCCAAGTGATTGTGATGTGAGGTCAAACTGCGCGGGCCTGGTTTTGTCAGTGTCAATCAGGACTTTAGAACTTTGTGCTGCTGAGGCTCGTAATACCAATATAGGCATGAACTCTGAGTCCTCTGTAGTCTTGGATAATTTAGGATCACGGGCGGGATGGAAATAGAGAGGGGATCACAAGAGAGATTTGGAAAAGCTGCGGTGTTATGTGAAGCGGTACTGTATGTATTGTGCGGACAGGGTACCCAGTCCTCCCATGACCCTCGAGACACCAACAAGGCAATTGTCCCATTGAAACAACCATATTCGGCTGGAATTGTCCGGGACATCTTTTGCATGGTACCTGGGCAAGTCTCCAAGTCCCTCACGTCGATTGCCCATGCTGAGCAATATCACTGGATGACAGAAGTTGCCCGGCGGTTAAAGGACATGGTGTTGAAGGGTGGATCTCTGATAGAGGGCATCCTTGTTGTCCTATTGGCTGTGCCAGGCAACCGCTGTCTGGACCCTGGACGTTGATCTGCCGGTCTGATAGGCTGCTACGTGCAGGCGCTTCACATCTTCACCTCCGTATGACCAATCAGCACTGTGAGAGCTGTGATGAGCCAGATGGCCATCCAGCCACCTGCAGGCTTCGGCGGCAACAAACGAGTTTTGTTTCGATATGCTGAGATCCATGCTTGATGAGCCTGGGGTGTGGCCACTCACCAAGGATGTTGCATCAAGCATCTAGAGCATCTGTCAGGGTGACTCGGTCCATCCAAACTTACCGAAGCTTTATTTCAAGCAAATGCATGCATTTTCCTGTGCACCTCAGGTGGCCAGAGTCTATCCATCTTGGCAGCCGAATGAGTGACTTTTCAGACCCAAGGCATTGGTCGAGTTGGTAGCTGGTTGCACACGGTATCCGGAAATTTGTCCAAGATGCAGAATGCAGTCATGGTCGCTCATGGCTGTGCTGTAACAGTGAGACACCATGAACACAACAAGCTATATCCCCATCCGAGGTTACATGTCAAGGCTTTCTAGGAAGGTCAGTGATGATTCGGGATACACGAGTTGGATAAAGATAGCATCAAGCCCCATGTCATATGTAAGCATGACTTGAGAAGTTTTTGCCAATTATGCAGCAAATCTCATAGAAGTCTCTCGCCATCTTGAGAAACTCAGTGTTCTTGACTTGAATGTTTGATTATCCAAGGAGGCTGGCTGATACAATCAATATTACCTGCTCCCCCTCATCTTGGCGCCTAAGGTTAGTTGTTAGGGGAAGTCGAAACTCATGGCACGTGATCAACTAAGGTACCTAGAAACTGTCTAAATATCATTGCTACCCTACCTACTGAAGTATATAATCTACTCCTAAACCCAGACGCAGTATATAGTTGTTAACATACTTATATCAATAAGCTTCTCATTAACTGAAAGCGGCTGACAATAATGATCGTTTGGTTCCTGATTTGTTCCTTGAGCGTCGGGAGGTCCCCTCACAAAGCAAGAGAGCCTGTATGTATAGGTCGATCAATCCGACGGGAAAGAAAAGAGGAGGATTTGAGACGAATTAAGTCTTGATAGGCAATATTCATTCCGAAGCCATGAGGCACCTTGAAGGCTGCTAGCTTGTCCTGATACCATACTATTGCCGTCATGATACTCTGTAGTCCGCTTTGGCAAGACCTAATTATGATGGGCACAAAATAATTCACATGATTGATAATGCCCGCCTCTTGTTACTTATATGATCGCTTAAAAGAAAAGTTAGCCGTACAACACCCATCAATGCCAAATCACGACGCAATATACTACTCACCTTTACACAAGGTCCTCAAGTTAGATATCTTATAGTATGAATTCTTCGCTACCTGGAACCTGCTGTGGTATCATAGAGTGGGTAGCGGGGTCGGATACTTCCATTTGGATCAGGTGATTTGGCCGAAGCTCACCCGAGGAGGGGCACCAAATCCTTATCGCTCTATCGTTCCCAATTAGGCTTAGCGTAAGAGTCATAGCCATCTCGAGAGACTGCACACGAGGAATTTTGCCATCATCAAGGCGAAATACCCAAAATCTCAGCTCTCTACGACCCGCAACCTGGAGAACCCCTTGCGAGACCTTTGAATATTGGACTGTAATTTTCTGCCGATCCAGCCGACCGAGTTCCTTATTCGAAACCACTCGTGAGACCTTCGAACATAGGATTGTAATTTTCTACTGATCCCGCCGACCCATTTCCTTACTCGAAACCGATCTCCCGCTACTCTACGACCAAAAAACCACTCTACGATCAAAAAACCACTTCTGGAACACCGTCTGAATTGCCCCGCATTCATCATGTCTGCCAGCGGCGACCCCAAATACGACGACATCGAGTCCGAGTCTGACTCCGGCGAGTCTGTCGGCCACAACGAGGCTGGCGACGAGAAGCCCCTCAAGTCGGCTCTCAAGAAATCCAACCCAGCTATCGCAGAGCCCGCGACTCAAAGACCTCCTCTGCCCCCACAAACCGACCCTAAAGATCTCGATGTTGCCAGCCTGACCCCCTTGACGCCCGAGATTATTGCCCGTCAAGCTACTATCAATATTGGTACCATTGGCCATGTAGCTCACGGAAAGTCCACCGTCGTCAAGGCTATCTCTGGTGTCCAAACTGTGAGGTTCAAGAATGAGCTCATCCGCAACATTACCATCAAGTTGGGCTATGCCAACGCCAAGATCTACAAATGCGACAACCAAGCATGCCCTCGCCCTGGATGCTACCGCAGTTACAAGAGTGAGAAGGAAGTTGACCCTCCTTGTGAGAGAGATGGCTGTGGCGGTACCTACAGGCTATTGCGACACGTCTCGTAAGTTGATGCTTAATTCAAACTCGTGTACGGAATAATGGCTGATGTTTACAGATTCGTCGATTGCCCTGGTCACGATATTCTCATGAGCACCATGTTGTCAGGCGCTGCCGTCATGGACGCCGCTCTCCTTCTCATCGCTGGTAACGAATCTTGCCCTCAGCCCCAAACCTCTGAGCACTTGGCAGCTATTGAGATTATGAAGCTCGACAAGATCATCATTCTGCAGAACAAGGTCGATCTTATGCGAGAAGAGGCTGCGCAGCAGCACTACCAATCCATCCTCAAATTCATCCGAGGAACTGTCGCCGGCAAGTCCCCAGTCATTCCCATCTCTGCCCAGCTCAAGTTCAATATCGATGCCGTCAACGAGGCCATTGTCAACACCATTCCCGTTCCTCCCAGAGACTTCAGCATAGATCCTCATATGATCGTCATTCGATCATTCGACGTCAACAAGCCTGGTTCCGAGATCGATGACCTCAAGGGTGGTGTCGCCGGTGGTTCTATTCTCCACGGTGTTGTCAAGCTTGGTGATGAGATTGAGATCCGACCTGGTATTGTTTCCCGAGACGATAGCGGTGCCCTCAAGTGCACACCCATTTTCAGTCGAGTCGTCTCGCTTAACTCCGAAGCCAACGACCTCAAGTACGCCGTGCCCGGTGGTCTCATCGGTGTCGGCACCCGAATCGATCCTACTCTGTGCCGAGCCGATCGTCTGGTCGGTTTCGTCTTGGGTCTCAAGGGCCGCCTTCCCGAGATCTACAGTGAGATCGAGGTCAACTTCTACCTTCTCCGCCGCCTGCTTGGTGTGAGGACCGCCGATGGTAAACAAGCCAAGGTTGCTAAGCTCGCTAAGAACGAGGTTATCATGGTCAACATTGGCTCTACCTCCACTGGCGCCAAGGTTGCTGCCATCAAGAACGACGCTGCTAAGCTTGTCCTGACCAGCCCTGCCTGTACCAATATCGGCGAAAAGGTTGCTCTGAGCAGACGTATTGAGAAGCATTGGCGTCTCATCGGTTGGGCTACCATTGCTGCGTAAGTTTCCACATACATGAGTCAGCCCCTATTACAGAATAATTTAACTGACCTCCATTATAGTGGTGTGACCCTTGAGCCCAGTACTGCTTAGACTTTCCACCTGGACAATGAACAACTTAGCAGCTTTTTCGCATGATTTCCCGGCTACATCACATGAAGAGCTCAAGAACGCCCAATTGCAGAGGTAAAGCCTCTGAAGGCATTTTGAGTAGACGGTTGGCGCTGGAGGGGGGCCTGGTGTTTGGTGGTCTTTTATAGGAGAGCATGGGGACGAAAAATTAAGAGGAGCTAGATGAGTCCATGCCACGAGCGATAAAGAACATGTGGCTGTGACTAGTGGATGAGTATGAGAAATGTAGTTACGCTGTGAATGCGTCGAGGTAATACCAACCTCACAGGGAGACCCAAAAGTTTTAGCCAAACGCTCATAGCACGAAATGAAGAGATTTCATGACTAAACTCATGAGTATATGCAATATCTATTTGCGCGTTTTGCGCGCGTGCTTGACCAAGTTTTCTATGACGCCTTCGAATGCTTCTCGATCGCCAATCTTTTCGTCGGTTCTCTTCTTCCAATATTCCAATGCTTCCTTGGCCGCTTCCTGCAAACCTTCCAGTTTGGCTACGTGCGCTTTTAGTTCCTCATCAGTCATACCATCAAGCGCTTCATCTGTTGTTTGGCACAAATGACGAGCAGCCACGAGGTCCAGTTCGGGTTGTGGTGGAGGCCCGCGCCGCTTTCTTGTCGAGGCTGATGGCTTTCCTTGGGTATCAACTGATGTAGATGAATTGTTACCTTCGCCTTGCCGTAACCTAGATACAGACCGGGAATCTGTGGACGTTCTAGGCGACAATGAAGGGACGTTGAGAGAGGGGAGGACGAGTTTCTTCTGCTTAGAGGCTGGGAGGATCTCGTCGAGATCGACGGGAACACCGAGTGACACGAGAAAGAGGCGGCGTGTGCGAGAGCGGATCCAATCAGGGGGTGCGAGAGGAGGTGGCGCTACCAGTTGTGACCAGAGAGATGCAGACCTTGCTGTGAAAAACACCGAGTCCTTGGAGAGAGGTGGGAATGTGGGAAGATCGAGTTCTTCGGGGGGGTATAGATTAGCGAGGAAAGGCTCTAAAGCAGATACGACTGCTTCTGGATCAAGTCCATCAAAATCGGGTATGGACTAGATTCATCATGGTTAGCGAAGTAAAAGGGGCATAACGTAGATATATCTCACGAATGGTAATGTTGATTGCTGCGAAGCCTGTGTGGCAGTGGGCGCTGGTGTCTCTGCTTCCTGGAAGCCATCTTCAAAGTCATCGAAGTCATTGTCCTCATTACCCTCCTCGAAATCATCAAAGTCGTCGCCAAAATCGTCGTCGCCGTCATTATCTTGTTGTGGTTCGCCATCGCCATCATCATCGTCAGCATCTCGTAAAGAAGTTGCTATAGCACGAGGGCTTTCAGAAGGTCCATCTTCTTGGAATTTCGAGTCTGCAGTATCGGGTGACGGTCTTGAATTATCTACGCGGGCGAGTCTCAGTGGTCAATGATCATTCTTTTGGATTTTAGGACTTTGCTACTCCCGTACCAGAATTGCTGTCAACATGTGCGCTCTCGCCTTGAATCTCCCTGACCAGACCATCAGAATCCACGAGAATGTCCGGAGAAGCATCTGCTTTGCGCCTCTCCTCATATTGAATTGAGCGTGATCGACTTCTAGGCCCAGGGGCCTCCTCTACGATGGTCGTGGGCGCTTTGATTTCGGGAGTAGAGGGAGCATTTTGAGATGCGCCCGCCTCTGGAGCAATCGCAATCTCGTCAGGCTGAGCATCCTGCCCCCGCATCTCGTATGCTTCAGTTCCCGGAACCTCGCCGTGTGATGGTTGATCGTCGACCTTCTCGACTCGAGTCTTTGGAATTGGTGAACTAATCTTGGGACTTCCCGCGCCAGATGCCGCATCGGTAAACTGGTCATCGGATTCAGACTCCTCAGCTACAACATGTCAGCAAGGGTGATCGATTGTCCGAAAAACGGTGCCATCATACCAAGTTCGTGGGCTCCAGGGTCCTCAACGGGAGCGCCCTTGGGAAGCTCAAGCTTCTCGGCGTCTGTCATGATGACGAGAGTCGGATGGAAGTGGTGTCGCGAGATCTAGAACGTGCGGTATTGATAGTTGGCGTGGGGTTCAAGGAACACAGGGCTAACAGCTGAGCAGGCTTAATGGCTTTAACGCGGTATTGGGGGAGCCTGAGGTGCTGAGGAGAGGGTGGTAAAGTGTAATAAGACTGCCGTTAAAGGAGGGCTGGCGCGCAGAACGACTCAATGCTAGTTCCAGCAACGAAATTTAATAGGTAGAATATGACCGGTACGAATGGAACAAGAAAAGAGGTCGTTTCCGTCCAGCAGGTCGCGAGAAGCGAGGTACCTCACCTAAGGTTAGCAGGTAATTACTAGGAACTACTCCGTACTCCGTACCTACTATGCTCAACCTAATGGAAGTGAACAAGTATCACGTGGTACTACCAGCACTGGTGGCATCTTTCCATTTCCTCAGCTCAGTTGGGCGGCTCTAGGTTGTCCAATCCATCCTTTCGCGATCCTTGGCTTTGAGTTATCCCTGCATCACCCTTAGTCTAGAACACGGCATGGTCACCGTACTGCATGAAACTTGAAAGGGACGATGCAATCAGTAATTTTCGATGCTCGTAACCTTCTTTGCTACAGGCCTGCCCACTAACTACCTAGGTACCTTACCTACTGTTTAGGCGCATTTAGGTAGCATGGATGGGGAAAATCGAGATCCATATGATGACTAGTATTACCTCCACTATTAGCAGTTCATTGTCAAACTTGGCCACAAGATCTATTATCTAGCTTCTCTCTGCCGGAACAAGTTCTCAGCCACAAGTCTCAACTGCAAATAACTATCCTTAATCTGCAGCTAATGATGAAGCTGAAGCACATAAAACATAATACAGTATTAGCCTATTGCCCCATTTAGACGGTCCCACATCACATCTTCCATTGTGCTTCAGCCTTCCCATCATTGTTGTAAGCCAACTGATCTCAACTTAAAGGCTCCTCTATCATACATATACAGCATCTTCATTTCGAATGTTTCACAACATACTGGATGTTTACGACCAGAACGCTACGCGAAGGCAGCGTAGCTCATGATTTGTGTTGTATTATCATGATGAAGCACCATATAGAATGTTCACTCGTGGGTGTCATACCCCAAAGCTCTGTGGTTTTAATTCACCTGTTATAATTGTTGATACTTTGTCTTTATCAAGATCCGAAGATACAGCCAAACTGAGAACCTAATGCAAACACCGTTTATAACGTATAGTACCTATAAAGCAAAACGGCCACAGAAGTAACCTAGCGCGGACACGGTGCAGCAAGCGGTAAATGCTCATCTCAGGACGCGTCTCCACAAAAAAAGCTCCCAAATACTATACGGACCAGCCGCCTCCAACACATCTGTTGCCATCAACGACCACAATCTTCCCGTTTCGACTCACGTAGTCATCATCCCGGGTCCTGCTTTCGACTACTGGGAATCTTCCTCTTCGACGTCCCGATACTTATCTAAACTGCGTCAGGTACTCGCGACCGATAAATTCCCCAATTCGAGCAAGCTGATCTCGGCCTCCAGCTCCCAAGATGTCGTTCAGCTTCGGAAACGCAAGCTCTTCCAGCGCGCCCAACAACACGACATCGACTGCGCCAGCTTCGGGCAGCGTTTTTGGGGCAGCTACAGGAACTCCTAGCTTTTCATTTGGCTCGATTGGTGGCTCTGCCAGTAACACCACAACACCGACCAGCAGCGCAACCACTATGTTTGGTCAACAAAGCGGTGCCTCGGCGCCGAAGCCCGCCAGCAATCTCTTCGGCGGCGGCACAAACACGGCCAACACTTCTACCACTCCCTCTTCTGGCGGTATCTTTGGTGCTGGTGGCTCTACAACTCCTGCGACAGGTGGTCTTTTTGGGGGTGTCTCGTCTACCACGCCAGCGACTACTTCAGCCCCTTCTAGCGGTGGATTGTTCAGTGGTGGTGCCAGCAATTCAACGGCCCCTGCGTCTTCAGGACTTTTTGGGAACAATGGGAACAATGCCAGCAAGCCTGCCACTGGCCTCTTCGGCGGTGGCGGCTCTTCTACCACTGCTAGTAGTGGTGCTGGTCTGTTCGGTCAGAATAATGCAAACCAGGCAGCGACAGCTACCCCTTCTTCTGCACCCACAAACCTTTTCGGAAATGCTGCCTCCGGGGCCGCAACTCCCGCTAAACCAACTTTCGCTTTGCCATCTACGACTCCAGCAGGGGCACCACCCGCCGACTCTGCGAAGCCTACTGGTGGATTATTTGGAAATACAGGTGCACAAGCATCCAGCGGAACCTCAAGTTTATTCGGCGGAGCGAAACCTGCAAGCACGTCTGCTCCTTCTACCCAACCCAGCACTACAGCAGCTGCATCACCCAGTGGTCTCTTTGGGGGTGCGCAACCCGGAAGTGCTGCTCCTACCGGGGGTCTTTTCGGAGCGAAGCCGGCTTCAGCGTCTACTCCCGCGGCCGGAAGCCTGTTTGGTGCAAAGACTGAAGGGGCTCAGCCGGCTGCGGCTTCGCAGGCCGGAAGCACGGCCCCTGCCTCCTTATTCGGTGCCAAACCTGCAGCTCCAGCGACTACAATTCCAGGCTCGACATCGGCGAGTGGCCTTTTCGGCGGCGGCGCAACAACTTCTGCTGCCTCAGGCGCTTCTGCCACAACAACAGCTGGAGGTTTGTTTGGAAACAAACCTGCAACGACTACAACTTCTACAGCAGCTCCAGCCACAACTTCAGCTAGTGCTGGTAGTCTTTTTGGCGGCGCACCCAAGCCATCTACTGAGTCGTCTACTTCGAAGCCCACTGGTGGTCTGTTCGGAGCACCTGCATCCAGCCAGCCAGCCGGTTCTGCAGCTACCACAACTGCAACAACTGGTGCAACAACCACTGCTGCCCCTGCGGCTGGCTCAACTCCTGCTGCTGCCAGCGGCCTGTTTGGTGCGAAGCCTACAACAGATGCCAGCAAGGATGCAGCTAAGTCTGCGACTCCCAGTGCGACCCCTGGGGCACTAGGCGCTTCCACAACTGGCCCAACATCCAAGATGGCGCGACTCAAGAACAAAACCATGGAGGACATTGTCACGCGTTGGGCATCTGATCTCTCCAAGTACCAGAAGGAATTCAAAGAGCAAGCCACCACTGTGTCGACCTGGGACAGAAGCCTCGTGGATAACGGCGAGAAGATCCAGAAGTTGTACTTGGATACATTCGAGGCTGAACGGGCCAGCCATGAAATTGAGCGACAACTTGCTGCTGTAGAAAGCCAACAAGATGAGCTCGAGGCTTGGTTGGACCGATATGAGTCTGAGGTTCAGGATATGTTTGCGAAACAGCTTGGTCCTGGCGAGCAGCTAGCTGGCCCTGACCAGGAACGAGAACGTACCTACAAGCTTGCGGAGAAGCTGACGCAACAATTGGATGAAAAGTCGCGCGATCTCTCCAAGATGGTCAAGGAAATCAATGACATCTCAGGGACGCTGAACAAGGGTGCTAAGCCTGAGGACCCTGTAAGTTACATTCCATTTTTGTCACCCTGGATAAGGTTTGCTAACCCAGTACACAGCTGAGCCAGATTGTTCGGGTCCTGAATAGTCACCTTACACAATTGCAGTGGATTGATGCTAATGCCTCATCGCTGCAAGCCAAGGTTGCGGCTGCTCAGAAATCGAGCAGCAACCTAGGAAGTCATTATGCCGGTTCTGATAACGATGCGGCAGAGAGCTTCTATCGCTCTTACATGGGTCGACGATGAGCAGGAGTAATAATTATTGGCTTGGAGTTTTAGGCAAGGAATTCGGGTAATTCTGTATCAGATACGAACACGGAGAGAAGACGTGCAGTAGAGCTCAGTTCCGGGTAACCAGGATACGGGCAACATCTGGGAATCCAATGTTGAGAAGTGCAAATGCGTGATTGTTCTTGTACACTAGTTTACCTTAAGACTATGGAAAAAGACAAGCACTGGAAGAAGTGCAATTTCAAGTCAGGTCGAGTTCCCCCGATTGATAAATGTACATCCATCGATCTTGGTGAGTGGGATTGAACATCACTCAAAGCTGATGGTTTCTCCCCGCAGTCTTTGCCGGGGGTTATCCGGTAATCCGAGGTATGAGTTGTTTAGTTCTTCTCGCCGCCCTGCTCACGGGTGATCTCGTCACTGAAGGGGAATTGAAGTTAGAGGTATGCTCAACTCGGGCCCGTCAACTGCACGGATGGTATATGGGTAGCTTACATGTGCTTGGAGAGACGGTCAAGGTGCTGCTGCTGCTCCTGGAGCTTCTTCTTCAGCTCGATCAGCTTCTCCTTCTCGCGCTGGCGGATAGCGTAGTCCTCGCTGGCCTTCTCCCGTCGCTGGAAGGCATCACTAGAGAATTGCAAATGTCAGAATGCTTCAATCGCCGTGTCAATTGGGCCGTAGACTGAGAACTCACCCGGAACCACCAGTGGGACGGACTGAACCAGTAGCTCCCTCAGTCATGACGCGAGGAGTGGTAGAGAAGCATCGAACAGGCCGGAAGGCGACTGTCTGGCGGAAGGTTGTGCGAAGCATGCTGGCGTTGAGGTTTTGGGATTTTGTCTTGGCTTGCTAGTGACAAGGAAGGATTGGAGATGTGCTTTGTTTTGTAGCCGATGACGTTGGAGGGTTGCTGGTGAAAGAGTCGGCCATGATCTGACAACGAGCTCAGGCCAAGGGTAGAATGCCATGGTCGCCTTAGGCCGTTACCTAATACTAGCACATGACGGGCTGGTAAAGTCAAGTACTGGGTTAACAATCATGGCCGGCCTAGCGGTAAATCCCGGCCAGCTCCGCCTGCAAGCTCGGATCTGGGTCATGATCTTTCAGCCTACGAGACAACGGAATTGAGCCAGCCAGGGACTAGTATATAGCTCCAGGGTGCCTGTTCAGGCATAAAACTACCCTATATTGCACAAAGTAGCTCTTTGTTTTAATTGGTATTTTACTGGTATGAAGCTCGGGGGGTTCCTTGCATTTGATACTTAACCATCACAAGCTACCCTGCTACCTTAGTACCTTACTTACTAAGGTACTGAGGTACCTAACCAAGTAGGTACCTCAGGGATGGATGGCGCATCACATGTACGATACACCAAAGCCAATGCATGACATCAGAGCTCTCGTCAGGTGGGGGGTTTTATCGGGTTTTATTCTATGTATGTACATGCTACTCACATACCTACACAATACCACAATAGGTACTAAAATAGGTACCATACGGTTGTTCTAGCAACTGATTGAGTTATTAGCATATGTAGACCTCACGAACTTCGAGACAACTCTGGCAGGCGGTGGAAGTTGTATGGGATGTTTTGGATAACGACGTCAGTTCATCAGGTAGATACACTGTCAAAACAACACAGTATACTCAATCCAAGTATAAGTATAACCCGGGCAGATGTGCTCCGCCAATATACATACCAAGTCATTCGTATACTCTAGTAGTTATATGACTTAGTACCCTAGACCACTCATCAAAGAAATCGGGTGCCTCGACTTTGTCGGAGTAATAAAGTGCGGTGCTAGCTATCTAGCGGATTTGTAAGACTGAGGCGATATAGGCGTTCGAGGCGAGATGTATTCACTGCAGAGCAACAATCGACTGACTTGATAGCGAGACCTTCTTCGTGTTCCCATAAGAGAATGATGAATCTGACCAGCAGCATTGAGATTGCCGTTCCTGTCCCACACACAACCAAAGTCTCTTATCGGCACTTCTGTGGCTGCTCCGAGCACACCAACAGTCTGACTAACAAGGCAAAAGAAGCAATCAGGTCGGGTCGCATGATGACGATGATGACACTTGACACCGTGGACCCCTCATTTCTTTTTCCTTTTATTTTTATTTTGGTACGGAGCAAAGTCGTCTTGTTTAACGTGCCCGTTTCTTAGCCGTTGACGTGCCTTTCCGCTATTGTTAACGGCTTTTGTCGGCCAGAGATTCAAGGTCAAAATGAACATAGTTCTTAACGTCGAGATGCCAACTCAAAAGAAACATGGACATTTCTATGGGACCACCTAAGCTGAAAAGTAAGGCGTGACTGTTAGGTAGACGAATTATATAGGGAGACAATGTAGTAAGGATGCCAAAGTCCAAGACCCAACACCTCCTATCAATGCGAGGCCTCCCTAGAGGCCCGTTTCGTTTGGCAACTTGTAATCGTGACAAGACAATCAAGCTAATGAGCTTTTAAGCATGAATGAGAAGAGCGATTGTCCATTGTTGGGGGTCCACTGAAGTTCCAAGGCCCAGCCAGTTTCAATGGATCACCATGGCAGGTGGGTGACAACCCATTGGGTGGGGGTACGTACCAGTATATGGGGCTGACTGCCCGGCTGCTGGCAGCTGGCACTGACTAACTGACAGTCACTGCCCAGAGATGCCCCTTCCTCGATATCTCTCGCGCTTTCGTCACCCCCAACCAATAACTTGACCATAATTCCCCCGTCTAGTTAAGGTACTACTAACTCTCTCAACTCAACTCGTCCCGCAAAACAAAACCACTTCTTTTTTTCATCTCTCTTCTCTTTCTCTTGGCCCCATTCGCCATCTGCCAACTCCTTCAACTGAAGCTCCTCTCAGCCGAATTTTGTTTATTCGCTTTCCCTTAACCAATCCCTCAAGCTACTATAAATTTCCACGATTCAAGCTTGGTACGTATCTACACTTCTGCCCAGCTCAACCCTTCTACTCGTGAACGACAGCCATCGCCATATCCTGTTGCGGCTCTCTCGTCTTCTTTTTCTTGTTGTTGTTGTTTGTGTTTCGTTGTGCCCTTCCACCACCCCCCTCTGTCGTCATTGC
>NW_023501514.1:0-45725 GCF_013396195.1 Fusarium tjaetaba
GGTGTGGAGGTGAGGGTGTTGGAGGGGGAGGGGTTTGAGGGGCATGTTCAGATGTTGTTGCGGCTTGGCGATGGGGAGTACCCTGCTACGGGGGTGATGAAGGAGTGGTTGGAGAAGCATGTTCGTGTGTAAATAATGTTACGAGGTTGATAGGAATACTACTCTATCCTAGCACCGTCACAGCGAATGTGGCTCAGAAAGGGTTTCCTGATATAATGTGTTATTGCTCATTTATTAAAGCATGAGTATCATGAATCAAGGTAGTATAGGAGCTAAATCAAGTCGAAATAGTCTGCCAGGCCATACATCCCCGTTCTTCTTCTTGTACTCAAAGTCTTGTACTGGACTGAAGCCAGCGCTTTCGTAGTACCTGACCAGTTTGTCTGTACCTCCGGTCCAGCAATCGAGGAAAATGGCTCGTTTCCCGTATTCAGACGCGTAGGTTTTTACATGCTCCAGTAATGCCAGCCCAGCACCTTTGCGCTGAGCTGAAGGTACGCGATGATCAGTGATAAGGAAGTCCAGAAACACAAAGCCAGCACGTTCCTCAGCAGCGGCTATATGAGGCTTTAAAACAGTGACGGAGCGAGTATGGTTTGCAAATTCATCGTCGAGAATCATTGCAGCGCCCACTGAGACGAAAGTTCTACCCGTTTCATGATCTTTCCGGCGGTGAAGGTTTACGGCATCATCGCCAAAATGTGTTTCCTCAATCTCTGCGATAAAGATTCTTCGCCGCTCGCCTTGGCCGATAAGTCGGAAGGTTTCTGACTGCTTGATATCTTCCCGGGTGCCTTGTAAGAAGCCATCTCTCTTTGAGAAAGGAACTGTGCCCCATTGGCCTGTGTTGCCAGTCTCGTTGAGGAATGGTAGGGTAGAGTCGAAAGCTGCCGTGATGAACTCGGCGTCCCTCAGGCCTGACCCCGCATCACGAATCTGGAACATAGGATTGATGAATTGTAGATTCAAACAAAGATTTAAGCAATTCCAATCTCTCAAGGAATGAATGTGTCAAGCTGGTCTTGAGAAAAAAAAATTAGTTATACCTGTTGCGAGATTTACCGTTCTGAAGGATTCAGTATAGGGTGTTTGATAATGTGGCGCAGGCTGTGGCTGTACCCCACGAACTCAAGCCTCACCCAAGACGCGTCGCGCGCGTTCAAGGTTCAATGAAGTGAAGCCAACGTTAACACACTCACAGCCCAAGATGCCACCCCGAAAAAGAAGTGCACCTACCGCCGACGCTTCAGAAGAAGCTGCGCCCAAACGGCGATCCCTTCGGCAAGCGGCCAAAGGCAATCCCGAGCCTGAGGCGCCTCCCCCAGCCAAAGTAAGCCCGCCAAAGAAGGTTACCAAGGCGACGACTGTGAAGAAGCAAGAGAAACCCAAGGCAACAGCAAAGCCAGCAAAAACTGAGAAGCCCGAAGCGCCAAAGGAGAAGAAGACGGCCAAGAAGCAAGAACCTGCTCAGTCTGGCTCTCGTGGCGTCTCTGAGGATCCAGATATCGACTCAATCCCGACTATCAATCCTGATGCCCCGAAGCACGATGGCCAGTGGTACTGGCTGATGAAAGCTGAGCCTGAGACTCGTATCGAGAATGGAGTTGATGTCAAGTTTTCTATTGATGACTTGAAAGCAAAGACAGAACCTGAGGGATGGGATGGTATGTTTTCATATACTTCAAGGGATCTCCCATACTGACTGGATACAGGCATTAGAGCTTACGCTGGTATGAACCCATGATTGGTGGAGGAGATGTGATGAGACTGATGCTTAGTAGCTCGGAATAACATGAGAAACATGAACGCTGGTGATCTCGCCTTCTTCTACGCCAGCAACTGCAAAGAACCCGGCATAGTCGGCATAATGGAAATCGTCAAAGAATTCTCCGAAGACAGCAAGTCCCCTATCACCGTCAACCCAATGTCCATCATCTAACATCACCAGGATCTGCTCGTCGACCAGGCGCACCATACTACGACCCCAAGTCTACGAAAGAGAAACCCATCTGGGACCTGGTCCACGTCGAGTTCAGAAAGAAGTTTGCTGTGCCTATTGGTCTGAAGGAACTACGCGAGCTGGGTAAATCTGGTGGTCCTTTGGAGATGATGCAGTTGCTTAAACAGTCGAGATTGAGTGTGAGTAAAGTTAGTGGTGAGGAGTGGAGGTTTTTGTGTGAGCTTGCGGATGAGAAGGCGAAGGATGCGGGGTTGAAGCATGATGAGGGTGAGAAGTAATGGTGTTTCGGGGAGATAGAAGATAACCCCCGCAAGCGAGTCAGCGTGGCTTAGAATGAAGGATGCTCGTGTTGCGATACTATAGCTAGTAATTACATATGCAAGAAGCTGCACTTGGAAGAGTCGAACAAGCCGTAGATTTGGCGTACGAAAAATCTGGGACTGCCAAGGTCCGATCCCGTATGCACCATAGTGCAAAGAGCGCTTCACATATGCGCGGGCGGCCGCTCTGGGGTCTCTGTCCAGAGCAGCTCGCTTAGCCGCAGTGGGGATTTAGCTCTGTGTTCAGTCACCTCAGCATTGAATTCATTAATAACGACCTGCAAGTCGAAAGCATATCTTGCCCAAAGCGAGACAAGCAGAAAAATACTCGTCTCCACATTCCATCATAACACCAAGAGACATCTGTGTTCATGAAGTGCGGGGAAGCGGTAAGTCAGGATCTCTCCATGGCAAGAATGTGGCTAGCTGAGAAGTCAATGTCTCAGCTCAGAAGCTTACACTACACAGACAGACCATTTCCCTCAAGCAACAACGTCGCGGCAGGAGTGATGAGGCTTGCATAAGCATAAATAGTTCCACAGCCTAAGCCAATCATAGGTACTGCATGGGACGGGCCAAGGCTCTGATAGGAATAGGTTGAGCAATAACATTTGGCACTATCGATATTCGCTTAAGATGCGGCGGTCCCTTCTGCCTTTCAGTACTCTGGAGCAGAATTCAGTTCCTCCCCGTTTCAAGCCACTAAAGCCATTCTTTTGTCCTAAACAATAGTAATACTGATAGAGCGAGAAGGTCTGGGCGTCCATGTCTTCCAAACTTGTGGAATGCTAGAAAACTGCACATCTGCACCCAATATAGGGAAACGCAACCACCTTGACTGCTACTCTCTGGCCTTTTTAGAGCTTATCTTCTTAAACTCAGTCAGCACGAAAATTCAACAACGACCCTAAGCTAGCACAAAATGGTTTGGAAACTCACGTTAAAGGAAGTTTTACCTGTGGACCTGGCCACCAATCCTTTTGGCAATGGCGGTCGCAATGCAGAGCATAGTGCCGCCACGGACCAGATCGAAGCCGACGCAAAAGCCCTTCACTATTGGGAAATTCCGGACGAAAGTCGCATGAAGATTGATGATTTGGATCCGGACTACCAACGATACGTTGCCGTCGAATTTAAAGACAAAGGCTCCACCAAGATCCGGTTCATCAAGGAGAAATGGTGGACTTGGTACCTTTGCGCGAGTAAACAGCTCTCAGTTCGCGATCCCGATGACGATGCGCCAAGTGTCGATATGGGGACAGCTGAGGCCCCTGGAATCTCTGAAGATGAGCTCCCAGAGGCTCTCCAAGAGCATAATATTAAGGCACTTGATCAACTTGGAGCTGCTGCGAATATTCAGATACCGGGCCAGGGGCAGGCAAAGATGATAAACCTTTGCACTTTGCTCCGAAACTGTGTCACTGCAGAACAGGTAAGAAAAAATGCTGTGACAGCGCTGGAGTTGGCTGGGGTGAAAAATTGGGATGAAAGTAAGCGTGGGAATAAGGATCAAAGCCCGGAGGGCCGATTTCGACATTTCACCTTTAAGAAAATCGAGTATGGTGACAAGTTTTTCGGCTACTACTTCATCCTTGATGAGAAATTGGACAAGACAACATTGTCAGTGAAAGAAAAGTACGTCAAGCTGAAGACAGCTGATGTGGTGGCGATTAGTCTCACCACTAAAGATGTCTACTTGCCAGAGTCTT
This sequence comes from Fusarium tjaetaba, assembly GCF_013396195.1. Classification (NCBI taxonomy): domain Eukaryota; kingdom Fungi; phylum Ascomycota; class Sordariomycetes; order Hypocreales; family Nectriaceae; genus Fusarium; species Fusarium tjaetaba. The sequence goes on from NW_023501514.1 coordinate 3,990, forward strand.
TCATCAGGAATTTGGCTGGAGGCTTCGATCCCACGGTACCAGAGAGGAAGTCTAAAGCTGGCCTTGCCGCCAACATCAAGAAGTACGAAAAGAATCCTCTACCGGGACGAATCGCTGAAGAATTAGAAGCAAAGGGATCGAAGAGAAGGGAGAAAGAGGCAGAAAAGGCAGAGCGGATGTCAGCGCGAAAGCCATTCTGGGCTCGCGATGCCGACGGCAGGCCGTTTCTTGTTGAAGTACGGGACAACAACTCGGTCAGCTGGAGTCCCGAAGCGTGGGCTCGGCGGTTTGAATCGGCAGTGACTCCGTCCCAGGAAGACAAAGGTTGGAACCGTTTTATCAACTCCGAGCTAGATATCTTCATTCTTCCGACAAACGAGAGCTCAGTGATCCGAGAACTTGTCACAGACACGAAGAAAAGACTGAGACTCCCTATCGATGGCGAAAAGATTCTAAAGCCATCAACTTGCAAGCAAAACGTCAAAGTCATTCAACTAAACAACAAAGATCAACTCGAGGAATCAAATGGGGTCACTCAAGTTACGATCCCAGAATTTGGCCCATTAATCAAAGTAAGTCAGGTTAAGCGGGTCTGTCAACAATCTACTGAGACCTTGAATAGGTTGGGCGATCTCCGTTTCATGATTACGAGACATACATAAAAAAGGCCGACTGGGAGACCTATTCTTTCTACAGGCCCTCTCGTCCAATATTTCAGCCGTCAATGCTTTCGGAGGTCGATCAGGTCTTGGCTGACAAGAAGACGGCCTATACGGCTGAGAAAAGATCCAAACTCGAAAGCTTGAGGAAAAGCGCAGAGGCTGGAAAAGACAGGACTAGAAAGCGCCTAGAAGAGTCACTTGGCGAGGGAGACAAGGCGAAACTCCAAACGGGTAGGGTCATAGCTATTGAAGTGACTGCCAGCAAGATCTATGCTGCCGCAACGCGACGTTCCGAAGCACCAGACCAGAAGGAGGTGATGGGAGATAGCGCTACGATGGTACGAAATCTTTTGATGATATTTCCAAGTATGTCGCTGACAATAGGGAGATTGCAGATAAGTTGGGTTGGAAGGCTGACAGCCAGGACCAGAATGACACATGGCCAGTGACTAGCCATGCGTTGGCTGAGGTAGGTGAGAGTGTCTAACGTGGTGAGCAAAGACTAATGTGGCTCTTGTAGTGGTTACATCGATGTGCTTTCTCTTGGGGGGGCTTAGGAGACACAAGAACACCCTTCAAGACTTCTCAGGTTCCAGATAACCTCATTTTCGGTTCTAGTGAGGCCAACTCGTTGATGACTAGGTGAGTCAGCTTCATGTAATAGTGCATTGTCATAGGCGTCTATGATATTGATAACATTTAGATACGAAAAGGCATGGCAGAGCCTTGTTACCAAAGAAAATGCGCGACGTACCGGACAAGAAAAGGGCCAACAGAGAGCCTACCTGGTGTCCCAGATTCTGCCTATCACAGATGCAGACCATGCCAAATATGAGCCTATTTTCGCCAAAAAGACGCAACAGAGCCTACCATCTTACTCCAAAGTGCCTGACTGGTTATGCTACAAGATGAGATATTCCTTGCATGTCTTTAATTACAATGGAATGGGAGAGCGAAGGAATGCCACATTCGAAACAGAGTTCTACCCCTTCCAGCGACCTTTCTTCACCAAGTTTGAGCAAGAGCTTGATATTGTCTTGCTTGAATCAATCTACAATCTTCCAAAGAACGCTGAAGTGGAGGATTCTCAGAGTTCCATCAAGCTTAACACGAACGTTCAGGAACGCCAAGATCATCAAGTCGACAATGCGATCATTGAAGAAACCATATTCCAGCTTACTAAAAGCAGAAAGAGACAAGATATTGATCTCTTTATCATGCCGGCTGATTTTGGAGGTTTGGTATTGATGCCACCAAACAAGACCTACGAGCTTATGGCTTTGAATGAGAAGCCACACAGGTCCAAGGAAAAGGGTAATACAGAAGGAAAGGAGAAGTCAAGACTGTCGCTACTGCAAAAGAAGCGGTTGCGCAAAGGCCAGGAAAATCGAGAAAGACATGGTGGCAATTCTGAAAAGTACGACGACCATGCGACCGAATATGAACAGAGCCAGGGGAATTCAGCACCTGGAGAAAACCCTGAACCCAGAAAGATAATAAAGTCTGAGAAAAAGGTTGGCGCGGTCCAGAAACTCAGTAGAGAGCCAACCTTCAGAACAGTGGAACAGAAGCTCTCGAAGCGTGTCAAAGCTCAGAACGCACCGAAGGGGGCCTCAACATTCACGCTTGAACCTGAGGTCGCCACAGAGTGCATTGGAAATGACAATTACAACACCAATACTTTCCCAACTGAATCAGCCTTTGAGGCGCATGAGCGCATCTGGGCGGATTTAGACGCGCCTGGGAACATCTCTGTGGGCGGCCTATTGTTGGAGAACGCCCAAATAGTGACAACACTACCAGACGCCACTGAAGCTATTCAAGCACCTACGGAGAGCGCTATTGGCGACTTGCAATCATCATCCGCTACAGTAATCTCGTACGTGATGGCTGATACAGGCCTGATACCGTCCTCTGATATCAATAACAGTGACGGATCAGCTCTGGTTACAGGCATGGGGATCGCCACTGCGATGGATGTAGCCTTCGAAGAAGAGAAGAAAGAGCCGATGGATACTCAGACCAGCGCCGCCCCAGTTCCAGGCCAATATGCCGTGATGGGGGACTTTATGCTCTTTGGGGTTATGTCTGTCAAGATCCAAAACCTTCAGTCACTGAATACCCAAGGAGAGGTGTTTCGCGTCAGCCTCACAGATGACATGGCCCTGGGAAAACTCGTTCCATGCCTGAAAAACTCCCCCATGGACGCCATTACGTTAAGCAAGACTACCTTGTCATTCAGAACGCACGATGCCAAGATAGAACAGGCAGGCCTGACCATGAGCACCACTGTTCACTTCTCAGGCGTTCTTCAGCCAGTCTCTGAAGCTCTAAGTTATATCTTTGGCCAAAAAGACTCCAGGGTTGATATGAGCTGCTTGCTGAGCACAAGACGTGATGCTCTCAAAATGCTCCCCCAACCAATTGGTTTCACTCTCCGAGGCGCTTTACCTGATGTTGATGTTGACATTTTCGGCGTGCTAAAGATTACAGATATTGGTATTGATCTCACCGGAATGCGTCAAAATGCAAAGGGTGATTATAGCTTCTCCTATGGATTCTTCGGGTCCGGCGCAATATCTGATGTCTGTGTGCGATGGCACATCACCAAGAGTGGAGAATTCTACCGCATTATGATTTCCACACAGAGCGAGACGTGGAGGAATGTCTTGGGAGTCTCAGGTCTCAACGTAAGTTTCAGTGTCTTGATGCTGTGAATTCATAGAGACTGAATATTGCCCAGCTTCAAAACGTCTTGTTCGAGGCAGATTGGATAGGAAGCAACATATCTTCTGTTACTCTGAAGTTGCAAGCGACATTTGGTATGACCACTGGCCTTGTTCTTCTTCGCGGGGTGTATAGTAAAGGTTAGTACAATGTGTCTCTCGATGACTACAGCGTCTAAACGTGGGCAGAAAACAAGGAGCTTGTCGGTGTCCTTGAGAATTGTTCGCTGGATACCCTCAAGACCATTTACAAAGACCTCACTGGAAGAGCTATCGACATCACCACGGACCACAAAGTAGAATTCTCTAGCCTACTATTCAAGGTGTCGAACCAAGGCATTGTACTACACGGAGCCGTTGAGATCGATGAGCATACGTCAGCAGATGCGACCATCATCATCGGAGCCCAAGGCATTTACATCAGCGGATCCGTCTCAGGCTTCACTGTTGGTGACGTGGAAATCATTGACCCTGCCATTTCCATCACCATCTTAGATGGGTTCAATTTCCAACTCTCGGGCCGCGTCAAGTTCACCGAAGAGCATACCTTCGATGTAAGCGTGTATGTTAACAAGAGCTCCGGCGAGACGATCGAGTACACAGTTTACGGCGCCTATACAGGCGAGTTTCACACCCGAAACGTGCTGAGCGTTTTGAAAGACACATTCTTGGACGTCTCTCTGGAACAAGTTGCAATTTGCTTCAGCAATATGGAAAACCCACAGATCAACATCAAAGAGAACGCTTGTCAATACCCTATCAGACGAGGTTAGTTCCAACTACTAGCTGAAACTTTTGCCATTCTAACTGAGAGTGTCTTGACAGGATTACAACTCTACGCCACGACAACCCATTTAAAGCAGGTCCGAGACGTTCTCGGGCTTAAGGATCAAAAGCCGTTAACCATTTGTGCATACTGGTCGCCAGGTTTGAACAGCCTAACAGGTTCCAGCTTCGGTATTGATATCATTATGGACACGACGGATGTGGTAAGAAATAAGCAATCCAAGTCGAGCTTTAGTTCAATACTGACAGTTGTAGCTCACATATGGCTCTCTGAGATCGGGGCCACTTTCAATGGGAGTTGACGTCGACATGGGAGTCGGCCCCCAACTCCAGATTAGTGGTTCTCTATACATAGATGTTGCAGAGCAACCAGATTCACTAGAGCTCAAACTCCGGCTCAAAGCCGGCGCTATAGGGGCAGAGGGTTCCGCGTAAGGCATCCCACCTGAACACATACGAAGACGGAGAACTAAGGTTTTGCAACAGGGCCATGATTGGCAAATGGAACAACCCTCTCGGAAAATGCAAGCAGCTATCTATCGCTGATCTATATACTGACCTGCGGATTGACTACGCGGTAAGTTTGCTAAGCCTTCATGAGGTATAAATGCTCATCAGCCATATAGAAGTTCTTTGCCACAGGAACCCCGACAAGTATTACCCTCGGGGGGACTTTCGGTCTCCATGACTTCGAGGGCAGGGTGGACTTGCACCTTGGCACAAGCTATGAGCAGCTGATCAGACTCGACATCCAAAACCTGGATGTGGCCAAATTTGTCAAACTCATAGCTAACCTTATCGAAGTGGACATCAGTATCCCCGATTCCAAAGACACTTTCTACATTCGCAAGCTTCTGGTATACGTGTCAACAGGCATCGTTATTAACGGAGTGGAACATCCAAGGGGTATCAAGTTGGACGCAGACATGACTATCTTGGGAAAGCGTGCGACATTATTCGCTGACGTAGTCGAAACGCATGTCAAGTTCAAAGGTACCATCGAGAGTTTCAAGCTCGGCGACTTTGAGATTCGAGGAGCCCGGGCCACACATCCGAGTATTGACCTGGAGATATCCAGGACAGTCCAGAAAATATTCATTGATGGGAAGATCATGTTCCAGAAGGACGTTTGGATTGTGGTCATTGTCGACATCGACGTAAATGAGGGAAAACTGTTCTTCTACTTCGATCTCAAAGTTTCTGACGCATTGAGAGTCACAATCACCGCCAGCTTAGATGGCCCGGCTCCTAACGCAATCCATGGAAAGGCTGAGGGGAACGCCAAGTCGATCGATGAAGTGTTGGGTGGAACACTTGCAGAAAAGGAATTCAACATCACGGGTGAGATGAACCAGAACATGAGGAAATATTTGAAAGAGCTTGCCAACAAGATTCTCGTTGAAAGCGGTGATATAAACCGCCAGGCGCAACTACTGAACAACCTCTCGAATGCGTCTGCAGCTTATGAGAAGGCCAAAGATGCTTTTGAGGCAGAGAAGGCCCGTTTAAGCGAAAGTGTCGAAAGTCAGACAAGAACGATCGACGCTGAATTAGCACTAGTGAGAGGCGAACTTGATGAGGCACAGTCTCAATATGATCAGAACACGGCTGTGGCTGAACAAACGAAGCGTGATCTCCAGTCTAGTCTCAACACGAAGATCAGGGATACTGAAAAGGATGAGACTGCTAAGGACCTGGAGGCGGTTCGAGTGGCAGAGAAAGCGGAGATTGCTCTGAATGAGTGCAGAATGCTTTGGAAAGTGCTTTCTTTTGCTGAGACAACAGCCCGACAAGCCAAGAACAAGAAGGATCTAAGTGAAGGTAAGATCAATGACTTTATATTTGCCTAAAGTATCTGACAATAGCAGAGGATTTAGCAAAGCTCGAACTGAGATGTAATGAACATCAAGCGAGAGAGCCACCGAGAGATGCAATTGCACATGCCCCTTGGGAGTTTGCACAGATAACACTGCAGGATGAATTGCAAGGTATCTATTATTTCCCAATAAGGGGAGTTGAAGAAGAACTAACACATGAACAGCAAAACGCGCCGCATCAACGCAAGCCGCCAACGAATACAAGGCCGCTTTAGTCGCACACGATGTCGCCGCATTCGAAGCTGCATCCGCGAAACTCACCGAGCTTCTGAAGCACCATCAACAGGCCCAAGCAATCCTAAGTGGCCGAGAAGCTGCCAAGGCCGCGGCCATCGCAGAAATCCAACAGGTTGCAGAGGAAAAGCTTCATGAATTACAAAAGATCTCCGAAGCTTCTGCCACAGTGCTGAAAACAAACCTGGATCTCGCCATAGAAAAGGTGGAAACAAACAGGGCCTCCAGCAAGACTGCCAAAGAAAAGATCCTCCAAGACAACGACAGTGGCAACTCGCCACAGTACAGGGATATGTGTGAGAAGTACGACAAGATGGTGATGGCAAGAAATGAGGTGGAATCCTTCACCTTCCTGCTGGGCATCATTGCCGCTGCTAGCCCCGAGATCAACGACGCCCTGAAATACTGCATCAGTGCTTTTGATAACTCAGTGCTCGATATTAAGAGCGTCAAGTTCTTGGGGAAATTTGGCAGGAAAGGCAGCATGGCCAAAGCTCATATTGAAGCAACAGTTGCAGGTGTGGCTCAATCTTTCGATATTGAGTTCGACGTGCGGGACATAGTGGACCTTGTAAAAGAACTATGGAAGGAGATTACAAAGGTCATCACAACTGTCGCCGGCACTATTCAGGAGATCTTCAAGCAAGGCAAAGAAGTCATGGACAAGTTTGTGAAGGAGGCCAAGGACGGAGCTCAAATTGTTGCTGATGAGACCAAGAAGTTTGTAAACAACGCCGACAAGGAACTCGACAGGCTATCCAAGGAGATGGCCGACGACGTATTAAATACTAAGGACTCTGTCGACAAGGCCAGCAAGGGTATAAATCCTGGTATAAATCCTAATTCAATCAACGAAGTAGACCGGGCACATCAGCAATTACGGGATACAAATGAATGGATTGATGATTTTACTTTTGGCATTTTTAAATAGAGTTATTAGTTAAATTAAATGTTTAAGCTTTACTATAAGCTTATTAATAAGTTTACTTTCTTAATAAATTAATACTATTAACTGATTAGCTATATATAGTTTTTCTTTTCTTAATATAAAGTTTTATAATAATTAATAAATTTTATTATAAGCCTTAAGTATTATAAAATAAATAGTTAAAAGTTAATAAGGACTTAGACTTTATATATAGCCTAAGCTATAGTTTTCTATAAAGGTATATACTATTTTTTAAGATAAAGTATAAGAAGAGTTATTAAGTCTTACAGTTATATACTTAACATTTTCAAGCCATGGGATGGTGTAGTATATACTTGCCTCCTATGCATTAAGACCATTTTCCTAACCGCGAAGGCGAGGTCTAGGGTCAGTAGGACTGAAAGGCAAGAAACACTATCCAGTATCCAGGTATCTTTTAAAGCCTGTTAGAAAATAAATAAAGCAGTCCTAGAAATAAATTAAATAGCTAAAATTGAAGCCCAATTTAATACCCCGATATATCTTCACGTAATCAATTTAAAGATAGTATCAATCCTGGTTGCTATAACTATTCTGTAATAACAGCCTTCCTAAGTTGCCGGATTATTATCCTTCAATGCTCGCACCTGACCAATCCGATCGGTCACCTGTCTATCTTGTCCTGTTCCTCGTCTGTTGTAACGGGCTGTCCGACCTAAGGCACGCAAGGATATAATCAGTACGGAAAGCGTCTAACGGGGATATGAAGAGGGAGGCTATTACGGGAAGAGGTTATTTGAACAAGAATGGGCTCACATGAGGTTGGACCCTAGCAGCCACACTCTGATTCATTGTCCAACGGGTTAGCTTGGCCCGGGCTTCAAGAAGTGTAGAATCAGCAGGTTCGGAGTTGCCATTCTCGTCCAAGACCTGTCTCTGATACTTGGCCACCTGGGCAACGCGCTCAGCGTCTTCAAGGGTGGCAGGGCTAGTGAGAACCACACGGTAGGCGTTGTCATCGACCATGACAGCAGCAGAACGAACAAAGCATGTCCCTATGACGGTTTTGTTGATTCCCCTTGAAGCAAACCGATAGCAAAAGAAAAAAGCGTCGAGACGATTGAGTTCACCGAGCTCATCAGAGACAAGTTCACTAGAGGTAGCGGTTAATGCGACTGTGTATACAACGCTCTTCAAGGATCTTGACTTACTAAATCTTTTCCGTCTGGGCTGAACCAGATGCAGATCCAAAAAGCTTGTTCAACAGCGAGCCGGCCAAATTCCCAAGACCCTCCATGACCTTGCCGTCATCAAGCTTCACGATAAGGTCTTTAGCAAATTTGCCAATGTCTGAGCTCTCACCAGTGAAGATGTCAATGGAAGTGCGCCGACTGATAATGTGGCTTATCTTGAGCAACTTGTGGTCGTTGCCATTTCTTTTGTAGTCATGTCAGAAGAAGCAGATGAGTGTTCATGTTTGATGTCATACTCAATGTCGCTGAGGAAGTTCTCAATTTTTTCCTGCGCCCACTGTGAGGCAATTTCAATGGCTTCTTCCATAAGAGCATTACGATCAGCCGTCTCTGTAATATTCGAGGCAACTTGTATTGCAGACATGGCGATCAAATGCGGTGATGATAAAAGGATTTGAGAAGCTTTAGAACTGTTTCTAAATGGGATGCAATAGATGATAGAGAAAGACGGAGAGCATTGTTGTATTAACAACAGGTTATATATAGCGTTCTAAGATTGGCCTAGTTGCTAGTCATGAGGTCCCTGGTCAGCTAGCCACAGACAAAGCTCTAGGCCAGATTTTCCAAGTCAGGCTAATTCCCCACTCAATGTAGTTAGGTTGGACAGGGGTTGCAGATGAAAGTGGCGACCTGAAGCGTCGTCTGGCGACTGGTCTACTCCGCAGCTGGTCTAGATTGTCCCCCGCCTATATCAGAACGAACTATTCGCTTTACGTTCTGTCGGTGGAGATCACTAGTCCCGATAAAATGGTGTCGCTATTTCTACTAAAGACCGAAACAAGGTTATAGAATATAATATACCTATAGCATATAAATTAACAACTCCAGCCACGGTCTACAGGAATAATAGCACCTGTAATGCCCTCAGCTAGATCCGATGCAAGAAATGCGATGGTGTTTGCGACATGCTCTGCACGAAGAGCTGGTTCGGTGCCGGGTGGTACATGTATACCAATGAAGTCCCTGTTTAGTTTAGAACCACGATTTCATCTGATGTGAATGAGAAAACTGACGCTGAAGTTGCATATCCAGCTTTATCGACTCCATCGAACCCGCCCGGCACTGACTGGATAATATTAGTAGCGATTGCTTAAGGATAGTTAGTGAAATATATTCAGTTCTGACGAGGAAAAGCATTTACCACCGGGGCATACGGCATTGCATCTTATGCCCTCATTTCGAAACCTCCAGGCTACGTTCTTTGTCACTCCCGCCTATTGCATGACATTAGAACCCCATGCATGAACTTGGATGGTGTGATCAAGCTTCCTTTTGACTTACTAGTGCGTGTTTGCTTGCAGTATATGCAACGCCAGCTGATGCTCCACTGGTCGATGACTTACTTCCAACGTTGATAACGAACCCTGTCCGCAATTCTTCATGAGAGGTAGAATCTCTCGAGTTAGCAGGGTGGGGCCTTTGAGGTTGATGTTGATACATCGTTCCCAAACGTCGTCAGTCATAGTATCAGCACTGGCGAAGGCATCCATGACACCGGCGATGTTTGCAAGAATGTCTAACTTAGAGCCGTATGTAGCGCGATACACCTCAACCGCCTCTTTGATACTGTCGGCACGTCCCATGTCACATATTTGGAATTGGAAGCCTGGCCGATCGATGCTGCAAGGCGTCCGGTCCAATCCCAAGACTTTGGCCCCGAGGGATAAGAACAGCTCTGTGGTACAAAGGCCCACGCCGCTGCTGCATCCTGTGACGATAGCAACCTGCGACACAGTATCGTTAGACGGCTAGGTTCTGGAACTGAGTATTCTTATACTTGGATTGGAATCTGGTACCTTCCCGGTGAGATCCATGTTACTGGGTGTTATTGCTGCAAGTTGAGCTTTAGAGCTAAGTAGCCTGATTGTGTCGGGAATGCGACTGTAATAGGGTTGACTGCTGCCTTGAAGGTTAAGTTAGGCCACGAACAATAACTGCTATCATTCTGGCCTCTATATACTTATATCTTTTAAGTAAAGACGCTCGGCAAGCCGGGAGGTCTTGTCTTGCCGAAGTCAGGTCAACAACATCGACTCGGGGTCTCGGCCAATACACCATACCCGTTGACTCAAGACAACGGGTAATTCACAAAATCCCCCCCGCTTTCCATCAAGTGACTGTGAGAAAGCTATACTACACCAAGTAGGGAGTAGCGCGCAGCGCTATTCCTGTTAAGTTATACTATTTTAGCATAATTCATAGTGTATACATATAATGGCAGGTCGATGACAGTCAGTAGGCGCGTGATCCTCCCAAATACATTGACTGACGCTTTACAGGTCTTATAATAATCGCAGTTATAGGTTGGGTATTTCATCTTCTGGGAATTATGACTGATAAGACAGAAAAGGAGTTTATGACAATCGGATCTGTTACCGCTGCGATAAGTAGGTATTTAAGCGACAGACCTGACAGCTGAAGCTGATAATAAAAGATGCGCGACTCGGTCTAGGTATATATATTGAAGATATCCATAGTCGAGGTCTTTAAATATTATTAAAGGTGAGATCTTACAGTCATCAATCGACGGGCATCACTAATTCCGGGCATCTTCTCTAGAACGCAAAAGCGGCTGTAATACCATCTTACAACCTGGCAATCGTCTTCACTAAATCCCCAGCATTGATGTTCTATCTCCGATTCACCGTTGAAATGCACTTCATCGGCTGCGCTTACGCCGTAATGTTCATTGTTGTAGCCAACTGTATCTTTCAAACCAATGCAGCTACTGCATACCACTGTCCAGCATATGAAGACGAGAATTACCAGGACATCGTGAATGTATACGCACCGTCAGCCATAATCAACTCTATGAACCATTTGATCTTACTGTTGCTACCGTTTTGGTTACTACACCCTATGAAAGTACCTCTGAATCGCAATATTGGCATTGCGCTTATCCTGATGCTGGCGGTTTGTAAGTATCTCACCGTCCTTTTCACGAATGGAAATAATGACGCTGATCCCTCAAGCGTCATGATTGCCAGTATCATCCGGTTGGTGACAGCAGTAAAGGTCGATGAAGACTTGGACTTTACGTATAGTCAGGGCTACGGTCTACTATGGAGGTACGTTATGCGTAACTCTATCGCATTCTGGAGTCTAATTCTTAAGCAGTATTCTCGAGCCATGAGCTGGTGTTATCTGTGCCTGTCTGTCATGCCTGATGCGACTGGTTACTCGATGGTTTCCAGCCGTTAAAGCGAGGTCGTGGTTCAGTGGATCTGAAGGGCAAACAACGCCTTCCAGTGTTCAGGTATTATTCAAAATTGTCTAGAAGCGCATTTAAGATTTAGAGAAATAAATTAAGCCATTACTTTAATATGCTACGGTTTATCTATATTGAGTCGGTTATTGATTTATTGAAATGGACTTTAGGGCCTGCTTCGATAACTGTAGTTATTTATATAGAATAGATATTATAAGATTAAGTAGTAATAGCACTGAAGAGATACAGTACCCGATTTGAGCTTTCCACTGGATAAAGGACTTATATTAAATTAAGTCTGAGACTATAGCACGAGCTCATGATCGGTAAAAATTTATATATTAAAACCACGGGCCAGAATATATAATTTCCTTCTATCTGAGCTACTTAAGCAGCTTAGGCTTTTGAATTATTCTTCCGCTATGTTAGCGAAAGCTGCTATAGCCTCTTTTAGGAAAGCTTGCTAATAGACTGGATTTTCTATAATTCTCGCCCGCTGTATGATCTTTCGAAATGGTGTAATGGCTTAGCAATAAATTGGGAGACGCTGGTTTGACCAGAAGAGACCTCGGCAACCCTTGAGGAGGAACCAGTGAAGTGGTTGCAGCTTCGACGTTCAGAAGAGGTTTTGAAAGTGGCTTTGCTGCTTCCATTGATATACCCAGAAAAGGGAACGAATCAGGTCTTGGTCGTAGGATACCCTGATCCGGCTGTTCTTCTGCTATATGCTTTTCGACAGAAAGACCATCGCGGGCGGCCGAGAGGGTTATATTCAGATCACCCCTACCATAAAGGTAGCGCAGCATGGTATCATACCCAGTCTTGTGCCCAAATTGAGATGCGGGTTGGAGCGACTCGCCCGTTGTATCTACGGCTAGTGGTAGCTGTCTTGAAAGTAGATTTGTGGCTGGAAGAGACTTTCTATCCCGTGGCATAATCTTTCCAACAGGTCGGTCGGAATATTGCTGCAAATTGTCGCTTTGAGCTATACTACTATACCTCAACCTTTTCGCTGCTGGCGCGATATTTCCCCTAGATTGTTTCGCTAGGAGGCGATCTAAGGAAATATATGCGACGTGAAAGGGGTCTGCCACTGCGCGGCGCCGAGACCAAGGGCGGCCTAAAGCTATTAGAGGGTTTTAATAAATTCAATCTTATCAAATATACCTCTATCTGGCGGAGTTCTGATAGACTGCTCCGTAGGAGATTTGGAGCCAAGGAAAGCATCCTGTATGGAGCGACCCGGATTGAAGCATGGGTGCATCAAGCTCATGTTGAAGGTCAGGCTTAGCGGGCGTTTCGGTGCTGAGGTCGCTAGCACGGGCTGCGTGTGGGCTTTGGAGCTGCGCAGTACACGTTGCGGGGTGGTGGGAGGTTCCAACTAGAGTTCAAGGGCCACGCCTTTGTTCATCGAGTTGCTTTGTGTCGCTTCAAATGGTTCTATATCTCATGCGCTTCCATGCGAAGCCATGGACCTCCAATGCCTCTGCTTCGAGGGCCGAATCAAGACTCCACTGATAAGTACTGGCAGGAAGCGAGGGGGCTAGTGTATTTGTTGATGTTGCGATGTTTTTTGTAGGGCTAAAATGTTAGTGTAGTATCAGGATCGGAGCTTGGCGAGCAGTCAGATTTGGTAAGGCTGTCGATCTGTTAGGCACGTGATGTCAACCAGGAATTCAACAGATTTAATTAAAAATGCCCTATTTTCACAGCATGATGTTCCATTCTAAAAGTCTCCTGAAAATTATATGATAAGTCTAATCAATCTTCTCTACAATTTCTTATAATGCAAGCCGCAAGCGTCACAAATTGTGAACGCTCCATCGCGTCCACCTCGCCATTCCCCGCTGTCTATTCGATTGCATCCAGGGCATTGGCGGTTCAAGCTAGCTGGGGGTGTATGGGCACTCTTATCGAATAGAGATGTGTCTCGGTCCTGACGACGCAAGTACTTCTGTAATTCATATGGTTGTGCTCGACGGCTGCGCCCTTGACCCCACTTGAACTCGACCTCATCGCCTCTGTGCTTTCCCTGGCCGGTATTATTTATGACGGTTTCTGGGGGAGAGACTAATGCATCTTGTGGCATTTGTGAATCGATTGGTTTCCAGTTCTTCAAGAAATCCAAGGCGTCTTTAGATTCCTTTTGTATACCGGACCCTTCATTTTGAGCTACCGCATTATCACCGTTTGCCAAACTTGGCAACAAATATGGCGAACGCTGTAACAATTTGCTGCCATTTAGGAGTATAGAAGGCTTGTCTGTCCGTCGTCTTTTCCCAAAGCTGGCAAGGAGGCTATCCTCATGAGCCTCCTGCCCGGAAGTATGATCTTGTGAGATTGTGTAGTGGGTGTTCCGAAGTCCGCAATCTGCTAGTTTGTATGTACTGCGGTGAGAGGCGAGGGGTTCGTCAGGTCTATGTAGATGGAAGCCATTCTCAACTTCTAGTAGCCCTATTGGCCTCAGACCGGGTGTTGACGCAGAGTATGAGTCCAGGGAGACTTTTCGTGGTGCATATTCAGATGCTGGCTCTGGCGCATAGGCTTCAACTTGCATATTCTCGCCTTCAGCTCTGACCTCAGCGAGCCGGGCTGCAGGCATCATCTTCTTCCAGCCAAGGTCTATATCATCCACTTTGGCATGGTCAAGTTCCTTAAACGTATCCCAGCTAATGCCTGTCTTGTCGTCTGTCTTAGTCTTGGTGGCCTTCCCCTTCTTAAGAATTCCCCCAGTGTCCTGTCTAGTACCGATACGGCGGCCTGCGGATAAAAGATGACGTTTGATCGTGATTGGTGAGCCTGCCGGGGTTTTTGCGCCGGACCTGGTGATCACCTGCCCCAGCATTTGCTGGTTGTTCGACATCCCTAACTCAGATTTTTAAGGCTCTGTTATTTGGACCAGGGCGAAGTCTTGGCGGAGGATAGCGGCGACACTGTCTGGTGATGCTGAAAGAGTGTCGTGTTCTAATCGTTGTCATCTGACCCCAAAGACAGGATGGCGCTTACCCTTAACTAACCATTGGCCAAAGGGCTAGCCAGAATGTAAAAATGGGACGTCCAATCATAATCAGAACAACAGAAGAAAGTGAGGCTCATTGTTTTGTCGGTTACCAAGTCAATATCTTCTTCCGTTCACTATCAATATACATAACGAAGCGATGCGGACGTTCTGTTACTGTTTAATTTAATAGTAGCTCACCTAATTGACGAGACTCTAATTCAGTGACCATCTTTGAGTTTTCTGTACTTGCAAAGGCAAAATGGAGATACGTGCAGAGCTATCGTTCCTTCTGGTCTCTCTTGATCTACGCCTCTTCATTCCAAGTTACCTCTTGAAGTAGATCAACTTCCAACTTAACTAAGGGAATTTCAGCGTATTTTTAGACTGCCTCATTCAACTTAAGCATTACCCCAGTCTTTCTTTTGCATGTTGAAGCCATATAGAGATGTTGGGAGGCACATGTAAAATCCATCTCCCAAGTCGGGCAACGGTTCGTCCTGGGCCATTATCTCAGGCCCGAGGTCGTCCCGATAGCGAACAGGTGCTTGTTGACCGGTTGACGGAGGGTGCATCTGTCTGAAAGTTGCTCTGTCGATCATGAATTGAGAACCAGAATTCTATGAGCATGTCAGTAATCATCCTCCAGGATAGCAAGTAGCAACTGACTGCACCATAGAGATGGTCTTCAGGAGTACCACGAACGCAAACGTATTTTCGATGGCGGCATTCCCAAAACATTTGGCCACGTTGTCTTAGATTGCGAACAGTGCCGTTATCGACGTACTTCATTGGGAAGACCATCAAGGTGTTGATAGGGAACTCCTCGGTCAATGAGGGTAGAGCTGAGACATCAAGAGTCGAATAGAGTCGCTGGAAGTTGCCATCAAAATCCCAGTAGCTTACTTGGATTAATGCCTGGAAATTCCCTTTGGCTGGTGGACTGCCAATTATAGCAAGCCAACTGGTTGCAGTATATGCTTGCCACTGAGCCACAGACTGACCCTTAAGCTTTGAGATGATGATTTGCCCAGGGGCCTGTGCCATGTAAGACTTGCGAAGCTTGCATGGGGGTTAAGTAACTAGTACTTACAAAAAGGTACGATAGATACTTAGCTGTAATCTTACCTACCCGGATTAGGGAATCAACTTTGGCCCATTCGTCACCAAGATAAAGCTTCAGATACTGCTGAAACGCTTCCACCTGGTTCTTGGACTCCTGGCCGAGGTGGGACTTTGCCCTTTCGATTTTGCTGCGATGCTGAAACCACCAGAGATATGGATGCCGTGTTTCCTGTACACGGCCATTTGCGTCCTCCAAGTCGAATGTGTCTCGAGAAAGGTTGGTGGACGCGTCCTCGGTGACAGCTACAACGAGCTGGCCCCAAGCAACTCTCAATTCGTGCGAGACAATATCAATATTCTCCCTGACAAGGAGTTCAAATTGACTAGGATCTGGGACTGGGGGCGCCCTGCCACAGCATTCACAATCACGGTAAGCAATACAAACAATGTCCTTGTTCCGCTCAAGATACAATTCCAGATTATCGACCAATCGGCTGCAACGCAGATGAGCTCGATAAGGACCATTTTCGACAAGCCAAGGTTCATCTAGGTAGAGACCATGCTCACCAGAGTCTTGACAAGTGATTCGATTGATGATTTGAACTCTAGGCGGCCCTTGAGTAGAAAAGGCCAATCGCTTGAGAGACTCAGATTCTCTCAATAGTTTATCTTTGATCTCAAGCTCCTCGATTATCTCGTCGTCAGTGCAAGTACTGGGCAGGCTGAGGAAGCTGCAGATCTTCCGTCGCCAGTCGATCATCATAGGGGCTCGGTGACGGGATTGAGATAAGGGCTGTTGGCTATCTAGGTGGTTGTGGTTTTTAGTTGAGACCACAATCAAAAGGTCGACAGATTCACTCACCGGAACCATCTTCACTGTCTTCCCCATTTGGCGACGACGATTGCGAAACGCCGTCCTCGGCTCTGACGACTGTCCCCGAGAGACTGTCCATAGCTGGGCAAATAAGATGCAAAATCGCGGCCACCGGGGAATATGTCAGTAGAAGGTAACGCGAGAGAAGTATTTATTGAGTAGCGGTTAATGGTGAAGGACGAAGATAGATCGAAAAATAGAGATTCACGCTGTCCTTTCAGCCGCAGTGTCTGCCTAATATGCACATTTGCGTCATGTGTGCAGCAATGATAACCAATAGCAAGGTACATGTAAGCGCCAGCCTCGTTTCGAAAAAAGACATCATGCCACGACTGCGACATCGTATTTTCTCCATTTGTTTGCCCTGTGAACTAAGAGGTGAATTCGAATTTCCAAGGAGACTCTATATCTCTTGAGGATGGATCTTCGCGAGGTGTTAAACCAGCAATCGTTGAGCGTTGTCCATTTCGCCGGCCATGGCAGCGCCCAGAACCACGCTTGCATATACTGTCGACGATCTCAAATGGCTTGTGATCTCGAAAGACCGTGCACCAGATGCATCAAACGGAATATCGGACATCTATGCCACGACGAGCCAAGCGACAATGATTCCAATAACAGAAAGACTATCCAGACTGCCCAGACTCCGCAAACCAACACTATGGGTATAGTGAACTCTAAGTTAGAGAGCTGTCACTACACAATATCGCAAGATCACACTGGAGCGGCAGAGGATCAGAAATACAAGATATTGGCCGACTTTGGGAGAAAGCATATCAAGGCTTGGACCAACTTATCACTTGCAAATATGAACGGTCTAACTGCCGATCCTGATTCTTCTGCCGAAGGCCTCGATTCCCTTAGTGGCCCAAACACCCAGACATTCACGGGTGAATCGTCAAAGTGAGTGTCTATTATTCTAAGCCATCCTATCTTGGTGCCAACCTTCGCTATAGCTATCTTATCACATCAGAGGAGTTCTACGATGTTTTAAGTAAGAATAGGTGGTCTCCCATTGCAGCCACAACGCAATCAGAGTCATTCTCGCCTTGGAGACCTCCTCAAGCACCGCCAACCTTCAGGTCTTCTTTATTGCCATTGAAGGACAACAAAGACCCGGCATTCTACCGATGAGAGATCAGCTTCAAAGCCGAGATCCGATAAATTGAGCCAAAGGCTTGGGCAAATCGCTAGGAAGTCCTTCCATGACTGAAATGAAGGCAAAATTAATCTCGATGGATTTATAACTGGAGTGCTTCTGACAATAAAGCCGCCACCAAGGATGGTAGCAAGAGAATAAATAAACAAGACCTCTCTGCAATAGCATAATGATCAAACTGGCCGGGTGTCATGAAAAACATGCCGTTTCTCGATTCAAAAACCAGAAATTTGATAAGATAGCTTTTAGCCAAAAGTTATAAAAACACAAATACATAACCGCTTCAGATAAGCTATTGCCGCCAGTCCTCTAGGAAAGCTTTTGCGTAGGCCGCTGCCGTTGAAGCGGCATATAATTGCCACCTCTTATCTTTGTGGCTGTCAGAATAATCACAAATACCTTTAATAATCACGCAAGGCAGCGTATCCCAAGCCCCCGCCCCCTCCATCTCGAAAGCAATTATACCTTCACTACGTGCAATACGGTCACGGTCTTCCCCCGACTTCATAACCTTATCTCCAGAGCCAAATTTCCCAAAGTGCACCGCCGGAAACATATTCCATTGATTGCCAGTTGCATCCCTTTGCCGCTTGCGGGCTACAGAATTTGCAATATCGCACTTTAGATCTTTGCAGCTTGCAGAGCGGGCTTCATTACAAACCATACCAGTCAAGTCACCTGAGTTGCCAATACATATGCTGCAGGACAATGGAGGGTGATGCTGGTGTCTATATGTCGACTCAAAAAGGATATCTTCCTCGACACCAGGATTCTTCATACCGAGCACGTCACTTAATGTGTCAAGATATGCATTCGCTCGTTCTCGTAGTCTCCCGCGAGCATTAAGACCTTTGAGCTTGGCCAGGTACCCAAGAATCTCCACCGGCAGCTTCCTAGCGCTCTCTGACACGCTGTTTTTGATCAAGCAGCCATCTGGGTATTGCCTCGCGAAGTCATAGCGAACTAGTCCATCGCTAATGACAACATCGCCGAGCAACAACTCTGTCCCATCCTGAGAAAATGGGACTCCTCCGCATATCCCTACCACTAGTGCCAGTGATATTCTAGGGAAAGTCGACCTGCAGCAAGTAGCTACGGTCGCGGAGTAGGTTGTCCCCATGCCGGGCATATGGACTAATACGACACCATGGCGGCCAATAACTCCAAATGTATACGTGTTTGTATCTCCCTCGGAACGATTGTACACGCCAGTCCATTGCCCATCAAACAGAGTCTCAATAGCATCGGCTTCAAGGGTCAAGGCGCATAGAATTGCTATATCGATTTGCTGAGGTTGAGAAGGAAACGGACTCTGCTGAAGTAACTCCGACCTTCCTACTTCCGGTGTCTCATGGGCAGTAGTATGCTGGTCCCGTTGTTCTGGTATTTTGTCGCCCTGTGGCTCATCCGACCTCTCAGATGTTTCGTGTCTACTACTGTTTTGAATCGGAAAGCTAAGGGGAAGATAGTGTTCCGATTGGGTGTCGATGATCTCCATTCCATCATCTGAACCGATGTCGGGTGCTGGACCAACCCAAAGGAGCGAGTGTGTTTCTGGTATAGACCATAGTGGATGGGCTGCGAGAAGTAGCACTTTCAGATATGTCAAAGACGTCTTTTGCACGCTTGCCATCAATTTGCTCAGTTGGGTAGGCCACGACGTTGTGCTCTCAGCTCGTTCCCCGAGAACAGTAACCGTCATAATGATGATCAAACTTGGGAACATCTGGAATATTCTCTCGAGTATTCTGAACCAGTCTTCGCATGTTGAAGCGTCTGCAAATAGTTGTACCATATCGGCTAGGAAACATATCGGGTTATCAACTGAAGCCTTTCGCAAAGCCTGGAGCGCGATCTGCCGCAGCAGTTCTCGTTCATCAGATCCATCAAAGAAGTCCGCTGAACTCGGAGATGGCAAAGTGGCGACTGTTGGTTCCAGGCTGTCAAGATACCCCCAAACTTCTACAGCAAATCTCTCAAGACGATTGACTGACTCGTAGCCGCCTTGGATCATCAGCAACGATGGCTCGTCTGACCTCGCCCAGTCGTGAAGCTTCTGGTTCTTCCATATATCCTCGGTATAGATATCTTCCGCCAACAACTCGCAGACATCCTGAAAATCTAAGCATTCTTGCTTTATACAAACAGGGTCCAGTATCACTGGCGGGACGCCGCATAAGGCCGGGATGCCCCATAGACATGACGATATAGTGTATGGCGAGCATGACGATGGCGTCATTTCCCCAGCAATCGCTCCTTAGGGAGGTGAGTAAAAAGGGAACTGCAGAGGATCACAGATCACATACCGGATAGACATTCGTGCAGCTGTTCGAGCTCAGTACGATAGTTCTGGTAAATCTGCCGAGGCATGAATATGCCAGAACTGGCAGACTCATAGTCTTTCTCTAACACCTTTGCTGGAATTTCCAGCTGTCGTTGCACTTCATGGAAGAGTCTGCGCAACTTCGTATCCATTCTTAGGTTTCGTTCAACTTGAAATTTCGTGACAGGCTGGTTGGGTGAGAAGACTGACACGCCATCATTTGGAAATCAGGGTGTGGAATTTTCAGCTCGAAGCTGCTGCATGGCGTTGGCTATCTTGCACTGTGATTCAATTGGATATCTCCACGGCTTAGTCAACCGCCTCATTTCACGTGAAGCATCCTACCAATCAATCAACGTGACAAGCGATCATAATTTTCTGTTTCTTTCAACCTACCCCGCTTATCTGAACTACAATCGCGAACACTATACCAAGCTTACAACCTCCTTCAACTAATTAGCACAGTTGAATCTCAGCTTCTTACTACAGACGACTCCTACAAGAGCATCAAGCTAACGACATGACCCAAATACTGCCTCTAGTTGGACAACGGAGTTTCTTACAAGTGGAGCAACTTGGTTCTCCCTTTGGTGCTCACCGTAATGACCACATGCCTTATGGAAACAACACGCATCTAGACTCATCCTACCCAATTTCAGCTGTCGTTTCTAGTTATATTACACCAAGCGCCAGTGATGCCTTACAGTCAAAGTCGCGTCGTCTCATTTCATCAACCAATGACGATCATTCAGGAGAGAACAGCGGTGATGAATCTAATTCAGCTTGGAGGGACAGACCTAAAGTCTCAAGTGCATCAACATTCACACCATTCATTCCGACGCAACCTCGTAAACAGAAAGTTTCAGCTTCACTCACCAAGCCAATCAAGAGACACAATCGCGGGAGCATGCCATCAGATGTTGGGTCTCGCATCGGCGTTAAAGAACATTATTCGTCTGTTTCTAGGAACATGCAAATGAGCCCTCCAACGGTCGATGATCCGGAAGTCGGTCAAACAACGTTACAGATAATTAATGAAGCACTACAAATTATCAGAGATGGCACGAGGAGCCCCGACAAGCTCAGTAAAAGACTTCAGCTTTACCAGGCTGCCCGGTCACACTCAGCCTCCCCGTTTGCTATCAGACAACAGAAACAGAAGCTGTCAGGTATTTCTTTGGCTATGAAGCACTATACTATCTCGCGAGATCATACGAGAGGTGAGGACGCCTGCCGATCTGATCTATTTGCAAGCTTTGGAAGAACCTTTCAGAAACGGCCCGAACCTCAAGGGGAACATACGGATTTGTTTCATGCTGATAAAAGCCCTGTCACATCAGTCGGTGTACTTCCCTCATTGCTGACGTCTTGTGCTAATTGTGAATGCAGTTCGGTGGCGGCCGCATGAAGTTAGCAAACCCTGCTGATTCTGAGCGTATCCTTCTTAACTTTAATTCTTTCCTATTGGAGCAACTAGGAATTGACAGATAACATGTCAGGCCGTTACGACTGTGTTAAGTAGCTTATGAACCTGAGGACAAACTACACTATAAGACACAATACCTATCTTGCCGCGCTTTTTAGTATATTAAGAAATTAATTAATTAGTAGTTTTACTATTAATTTATTAACAAATATATACTTAGACTTTATAAGTAATAGTTAAAGCAATTTATAGTTATATAGTAAATAGGTTAATTTATCTATAGACACTATAGTTATCGTCTAATAAGCTACTTTACTATAACGTTTTCTCTGCTATCTACTGACAATCTACCCCCTCTCCCTTCTATCTCCAGCTCTCTACACTAATGGTTATCGGCACTGCGGAATGTCTGAAGTCAAACAATGCAGAGCAGGCCTAGCTGTCACAAGAATTGGCTGGTTAATAGCCGCTTATGCGACATAGTTGACAGTAAGTTGTCCGTTCTTGACGTCGTTGCCAGGATCGACAGGAATGCTACCGCACTTGGAACATCCATGCTGTCTAAGCTGGTCGAGGAATGTGACAGACTGCTCCTTGGTAAAAGTTCGACTGCCGATGCCCTGGTAGAAAGCACACAGGTTTCCAAATGCAAAGGGAATGCAAGCAATATGGTCACCGTTACCAAAATTGCCCTCCTCGCCAGCAGCAACAGCATCACGAACGTCCTTCAGGTCTCCATTAGGTGTGTGTCCGATGCCTCCAACTCCACAAGTGGAGCTGCCACGGCAGTTAATACCCAGGCGTCTGACAAGGAGATTGTCGCCACGCTTCTCGTAGGCTGCAGGGATTTCAGGGGCATCGCGTTTGGCAGGGAGCTTCTCGCTGACCGCCATGTCGTTGCGTTTCTTGTAGACAGCCGGGCTTTGACGCGTGTCGCGGCTGGTAGGATTGATGACGACGTTAACGGTCAGCTGGCCGTTAGCAACGTTGTTGCCGGGGTCAGTTGGGACGCTACCGCAAAGCTTGCAGCCATGGTCGACGATCTGCTGAAGGAACGTCTGGGTCTGGGCAAGCGAAAAGCTGCGGTCTCCAATGTTCTGATAAAACGCACAAATGGCTGGGTGGTTGCCGATGTTGTTGATGTCAACGCAGCTGACATGCTCGCCATTTCTGAAGGTCTTGTTGGGGTCGATGGCCCTGACCTGGGCAATGAGCTGGCCGAGAGCACCTTTGTTGCCACTGCAAAGGCCACTGCCTCGACAGTTGATGCCTAAAGCATCCGAGAAGCCAACAGTAGCAGCGAGGGCAAGAAGGGAGCTTTTAAACATCATGATGAAGTTCTTGGAAGTTGAAGAAGCCTGGAGTGGATTGTTGATAGTGTAAAAGGAATCTGAGTGTAAAGTGTGATGAGTTGTGATGAAGATGCTGGGAGGGAATGGCGGGAATTTGCTGGCTTTTATCTTCCAAATCTCGCACTCCCGTCAAAGCGAGAACATATAGTATAATTTCTGAGAAGCCGAAGCGGCCGAAAGATGCCATATCGGGCGTTTGACCCTGTTCTGATCAACTGATGATGAATCAGCATTTACTTACCCCAAGCAACTCTGTTGACGTTAAAGATGTATAAGATGTAATATTCAACGTAATGAAATTTGGCGGATCGTGTTTTAAGTGGTAGATACACCCTACTCTGACCAGGGCTGAGACAAGGCTTTCGCCTTGACCATTTACTCCAGCTGTCAGCGGGGATGCTATCTGAATTGCTTTTCACCAGTTTTGGCTACCATGCGGCTATTGTTTTACACAGAGTCATTATAGAGTTCTAGGTATATTATAAAGAAAAGGAGGCAATTATACTTAGTAATTTAAATTCATGGCTTTAAAATATAGTAAGTACAATCTTATATAAAAAGCACTTAGCTATAAGCCTTAACTGCAATGATAGATAATAAGCATTTAAGAAAGCTTATATTAAAGCTAACCATTATACCTAAACGCTATCTCCTTATAGAATGTAATGCGGAGTGTTATTAGAATTAGCACTCTTGCTTTAGGTATACTAAACGGCGGTAAATCTGTCAGCGGGGGTACATAGAGTGTCAAAGCGGACTGTCGATCTCTCAGCGGGATCAACACACACTCAAGACACTTGTCAGCGGGATCTACATATGAGCCGTGTTGTCATCGGGGACTGCACTCGGGCATTTTCTCCGAGACAATAAACGTCATATATGGCATCTGAAGTTAAGCAATCAGCTAGGAACCCGCTCGCCCTAGCCCTTGTGACCCTGGCCAATTGCTTTTCAGCCAAGCGACGGCCCGTCATGACCAAACCACAACTGCCGAGCTCCGCGGCTGACGTGAGGCTCGTAACTACAAACCAACCAGGCTGCGATGTTGTATACACAGCAAGTCTGGGTGATTCGTAAGAGTCACTGCCTTGAAGGATTTTCTTTTACGTCTTACTTCTCGGAAATTGGGCTTATCGTCCGACAAGGCCCGCACAATGTAGCCCACGAGTACACAATGACTGTTCTGTTGCTGGGCAGGGCAGCTTTGGATCCTATCAAGGTGTTGTTTTGACATTGTTCGCGCCAGTTGTGAAAGATGCGGCAATGGGTTTGGTGGCATTGGCCCGGTCAGAATTGGTGAATCACATAAAGAAGCTTTCTTAGCAGCTGCCATAGCTGTCTCCGTGGTACCCGGGCCGCATGAAGTCAGGACCATCTACACGAGCGATGTAGACGGCGCCATCGCCGGACCAGAGCCTCCCGGTAAGATTATCCTCGATTCCAGTAGTGTAGGCGTTGGAACGGCCAAGAAAGCTGTCACCGCCATCATGAAAGCTTGGTGTGATATAGACGTCGATGCTCCGGTTTGGACAAGTAGTTTAAAATTTTCTGTTTCTCGCTCAGTATGACACGATCATCATTTAGCACACCTAAGTAGGTCTCAGCTTCTTTTTCATAACAGATAAGCGCCCCCTCCCCACGTTATGCCAATTTCATCTAGCGCCTGCGCCTTGCGCCTTACTAAGTTTTACGCCCTACTACGCCCTACTACGCCTGCAAAGATCTCTCTTTCAGGCCCAATAATAATGGGACATTTACCAGGGTATAGAAACCAATAATGAATAATGATCTGAAGTGCCGACCGACTCCGTGGCTAATTCCTGGACACAAGATTAGACTTTGGGACCAGATACTTCTTGTCAAGGTGCCGAGGCTATAGCCAAGTCATACCCCGCCATGTCTAATCAGTAAAAGCAACCAACCCCTCATCATACAGCGTATTCTACTCTCATATTCCTTCTCTTTACTCAACCGCTATCATGAAACAAGGGAATTTCTTAAGAAAGGCACTCCAGCAAGCTGATGGACCGAGCATGGGACTCTGGCAGATGGTGCCTGGCGCCAATGTGTCTCGTGCCCTCGCCCGCGTGCCAGGCGTCGACTGGGTGGTGATCGATTGCGAGCACGGTAATGTCGATGGTGAGTTCCGGTCCATGTCTAACAACTACTCGCCGAAAACTGAAAATGTGGAATTAGACAGCGCTATGCATGACGCAGTCCCTGCTGTTGCTGCAGCTGGTGCGTCTCCTATAGTAAGAATTCCCGGTATGGAGTCATGGATGATCAAGAGTAAGATAACCAAACCTTGAGTGGCAACGAATAATCTGCTCACAAACAACAGGAGCTTTAGACTCGGGCGCGCATGGAGTGAGTGTCAGTGGCATCCATATTGACTGCTTACTAACTAGATGCTTAAGATCCTCGTACCTTTGCTTCGCACCGCGCAGGAAGCCAGAGAAATCGTCAAAGCGGCCAAGTTTCCTCCACAAGGCACGCGTGGATTTGGCTCTCCTTACGCGATGGAGCGCTTCAGCCCCATGCCGACGATGACGGAGTATCTCCAGCAGGCAAATAGCAGTCTTCTTACTATAGTCCAGATCGAAACCCAAGAGGCCCTCGATAACTTGGAGGAAATCGCAGGTGTCGATGGCGTCGATGTCCTATTCGTGGGACCATTCGACTTAGGTATGTTGTACAGCACTGCAAGTACTTCCGAGCTCAGCATTAATTGTTCACATGCAGGCAATAACATCGGTCATCCTATCATCCAAGGCGTCGTCAAACCAGAGTTGAGAGAAGCGGTTGGGCGTGTGCTCGAGGTTAGCCACAAGTTCGGCAAGAAATGTGGAATCTACAGTACATCTGGCAAACAAGCGAGGCAATATGCAGAGGCTGGGTTCGACATGATCCATGTGGCAACTGACTTTACATCATTGCAGTTTATCATGACGCAGGAGGTGAATATTGCTAGAGGAATAGAGGGTACTCAGAAAGGCGGTAGCTATTAGAGTCGGCGATTGATGTAGACGAAAAGATTCCAGCTCTCTCAGCTAATCATCTTAGTCTGAGCTGCAGCTAATTTCACACTATCACTATTCAGGGCACCGTCAAACTAGCGTGGATAATCAACCTCCACATTCGGATGAAACAATCCCCACTGCGTTCGTCCCTTGCTCCCAGTGTTTTCGAAGTCCCGGTGTTTTATTTTCCTCCTTCACATGCGTACACACTGCTCTATAGGGAACATGGCATCACAACAAGAACATTGCCAGAACCACTCACAGCTCACCCCGACCTACAACTATGGCCCTGGAGACTGGAGGTCTCTCCAACTTGGCGCTGAAACGGAACTTGCTCAAGACGGTGAAATGCACTGGTATGGAGGATCCCAGCTGCCCGTTCAGACGCATGAGAATCTCTCGGACGACTTACTGCCTGTTCTGGATGGCGACTCCGGATTTTGTTTCCATCAGACACCGTTGGTAGAACCCACCTTGTACTGCCTTGACCTGCCTACCGACAGTGAGGTGGATGACATGTGTACTTCGAATCTAGGGTCATTAAGTCATCAAGAGATGCAAAATCGTACCGATGTCTTTGCTTCTCACTGTCTGCAACAGACCTTGAGTACCTCCTGGCTGGACGATCAGGAACTCTGCCCGACGGATACATCAACAAATCTACCCGCCAATCCCATTCCCATCAACATAAACTCGACTCTCCCACGCCGACGAAGCCGCTACGAGCTCCGTAACACACAGAACTGTGGACGAGGCATTCAACTTCCTGTATATGATGCGAACGAGCAAATCTCCGACCCTCTGCAGAGATGGAGAAACAGTCCTCCTGGAACCGAATCCGCATCCTGGTCAGCCATTTATGACGCGCTGCAAGAAAACCCATTGAGTCATAGCATGCAGGCTCCTCTCACCAGAGTACCATCATCGAGTCCAAGCGTATCCAGTTGGCAAAGCCAGTCTTCAGGCTCGATCGTTTCTTCTTCGCAGTCATCTCGATCGTTCCAAAATCGAAACCGGAGACGCATAGCAAAGAGGAGGAACGACGTCGCTGGTGCTAATAAGAAGCCCCGGATCTTCCATTGCACGTTTTGTTGCGATTCCTTTGCTAAGAAGCATGACTGGACAAGGCATGAGAAGACGCTGCATCTTGACTGCGATCAGTGGATCTGTGCACCGTTTGGTGGTGCAGTGGTATCGTCCGCGACTGGGAGGAGTACATGCGCATACTGCAACATTCTTGACCCTACAGAGCATCACCTCAACTCTCATAACCACAGCGCATGCCACAATGGCCAGCAGCCTCACATTTTCAGGCGCAAGGATAATCTGATTCAGCACCTCCGTGGATTCCACCAACTAGAGACGCTCCCTATCCTGGACGACTGGAGAACACCACCACCTCCGATTTCCTCCCGCTGCGGATTCTGCGATCTACGTTTAAACTCGTGGCAGGATCGCGCGGACCACCTCGCACAGCACTTTCGTCAGGGCAAAACAATGGCTGAATGGAAGGGTGATCACAACTTTGAGCCTTGGATCGCAGCGCAGGTCCGGAATGCCCTTCCGCCATACCTACTTGCCAACGAGGCCATGACCATGGTTCCGTTCTCCGCCACGGATCCAACGGTGCCGGATCATCTCGCACAGATAGAGGAGAGAAATGGCAAGCTTGTTCCGGATCTGGAACGGGAGCAGGTCGATCCTGGGTTTGAGTTGACACCTGACTCGTATACCAAGTTTCTGGCGTGGCATTTGGGCCGTTTCGCTCAGCGGTCATTTGCGAGTGGTGT
This sequence comes from Fusarium tjaetaba, assembly GCF_013396195.1. Classification (NCBI taxonomy): domain Eukaryota; kingdom Fungi; phylum Ascomycota; class Sordariomycetes; order Hypocreales; family Nectriaceae; genus Fusarium; species Fusarium tjaetaba. Next base: position 31,650 of record NW_023501514.1, read on the forward strand.
CGTTCCGACTGATGAGATGTTTCAGGGCGAGGCGAGAAGGCTGGTGTACGGGAGTGATGATAATTGGGAGCAGACTATAGCTGATAACGAGCAGTGGATCGCCACTTTTCGAAGACAGCATTTATCCAAGGAGTAGCACGTTATGTTTCGAAAGTGTCTGGGTCGCTATCTAAGATATCATATCATCACATCATCGCTATACCATTTAATTTCCTTATCGTGAATCAAACCGAAGGCTTCGCTTCATCATCTGGACCAAGTCAACTCGAGTGAACCCGTAGTGTTCTAGACTAAGCTCCACATCTCGCGTTGTCATGCAAGCTAAACTAGTCAGGCGCATTATTGCTCCACAACGCAGCGCCGTAGGGCGCCAACCGCATGAGCCGACATTCCACGAGCCCACGACAAGCACCGAGACCGCAGATAAGCCAGTAACTCAACCCTTTGAAGTCTTTTGACGACGATTACTTAAACTGACTTCAAGATGCAATCTGTGTCTCTTAAACCATAGGACTATACGATATGGGTCATTCAACAGCAACGACGCTGGACTCCCCTAGCGGGAGTCATGTCAAGATTGGACTCATGCGTGAAAGGCGAGCTACAGCTACCAAGATACGGCCCGGGACTGCAGCCATGTCTGACAGTGACATGTTCAAATTACCTGTAAGTATCGAAGCTTCGTCGTGATTGCGATGGGATTCATCAGGATATAGTCTACTGGAAAACCTTTAGCCCGGAGATGGGACAGTATGTTATCCCGATCCTTGGCTTGAGACCGAATGTTGACAGCTTCAAGCACACTTCAGTAGCGAGAGCAACCGTCCGCCTTGTATTCTCAAACAAGCCGCCGGGTACATCAACACACCCGGCCTCATCTCCCTTGGGGGCGGATTACCTTCTAGCGAATACTTTCCCATCTCTGAGATCGCCATACGTATACCTGACGTCTCTCAGAAGCAGGATCCACTGGACTCGCCTGCTAGCACCGCCCAGATAGCTCGCATTGGCAAATACGATACCGCGAGCGGCATCTCGGACTACGACATATCTATTGCCTTCAACTATGGTCAGGCAACTGGATCCCCACAGATGATGCGCTGGGTGACAGAGCACGTTGAACTTGTCTACAATCCGCTTTATGCAGATTGGGCTGTATGTCTGACAGTCGGAAGTACGGGGGCTCTGGAGCAGACAGTTCGTATGCTCTGCGACAGGTCCAGGAATGATTCTATCCTCACAGAAGAGTATACCTTTGCAACTGCCATGGAGACCTTTGTTCCACAGGGCATAAAGGCCTTTGGAGTCAAGATGGACGAGGAGGGTCTACTACCTAGTCACATGGACCACGTTCTGGAAACCTGGGATGAAGAGGCTCGAGGCGCTCGGAAGCCGCATCTTCTTTATACTGTACCATCAGGGCAGAATCCCACCGGTGCGACGCAAAGCCTCGAGCGGCGACGTGAGATCTACAGTGTCTGCCAAAAGCACAACATTTTCATCATCGAAGACGAGCCCTACTATTTCATCCAAATGAAACCCTATACAGGACGGGGGACTGACGTCGCGGAGAGTGAGACTGTTGATGACTTCCTGTCCAGTCTTGTCCCATCGTACCTCAGTATGGACGTTGATGGCAGGGTTCTTCGAATGGACTCATTCTCCAAGGTTTTGGTTCCCGGTTCGAGAATGGGTTGGATAACGGCTAGCAAGGAGGTCATACAGAAGTATCTCTGTCACGCTGAAGTGGCAAATCAGGGACCCAGTGGTATATCGCAGCTGATCGTCTGGAAACTAGTGGATGAGACGTGGGGCCATGAGGGTTACATCAACTGGCTTATTGACCTGAAGACGAACTACACCAGGAGACGCAACGCCTTACTCGCAGCTTGTGAAGATTACCTACCCACTGACATCGTATCGTGGACGCCTCCGGCCGCGGGCATGTTTGTAAGTTGCCTAGGTGATATTCTTTCCTGTGTGTTCTGACTTTGTGTAATAGCTATGGCTGAAACTGGATCATACTAAACATCCAGACTACCGGCATCGTAGCCTGGGTGATATCGAGGAGGAAATCTTCCAGCATAGTATTAAGCAGGGAGTTCTGTTTGCTCGGGGCTCGTGGTTCAGAGCCGAGGCGCACAAGGAAGTGAATGAGTTGTTTCTGCGGGTCACGTTTGCGAGCGCTGCTGAGGAGGAAATGTGTGCGGCTGTTCAGCGCCTTAGCGTAGCGATTAAAAAGTCATTTCGTATAAAATCATAGACTCCTGGGCATAATAGCAAATAGAGAATATAAGTCACAAGCCTTGACTTTTCGGCCGATGTGTGTTTAGAGCAGTGGACGTTCAGCACGTCATCGATTCTTCCTTGCATCAGTGCTTATTCCTAGGTTTCCGGAAGAGACAGTGACTTCGACCAGTAGAAAACTGCAGAGCTTCTAAGGATAAAAAAGGTATTTATAAAGAAAGGAAATTACTTTATAGTAAGGAAGACTGGCGATGGAACATTAACAAATATGTAAGTAGCATTAAGTACTGTAGGGTGAGTAGTTTTTTAATTAGAGGACTTGATAGAAGCGGGGCTGCTAAAGTTCCTGGCAAATCACCTGATTAATGTCATGGTATAGCGGCCCTGCTGGGTGGTCTTGACAAATGGTTCGTTGGAACGAAGGAATGATATCACGAGAGTTTCTACATTTCGCACCGTCATCCGATTAAAGCCAATAAAAGAGTCATATACCAATTACTTGATCCTTTTACAAACCCAATTTATTATTCTCGCTTCAGTCTGGCCAGTCTCCTCTTCAAGACCCTGGTGCGGCTAAAGGATCGCAATCCCTGCAAGGCAGAATCGACGTTTCCGTTTTGGTAAGTGATTCAATTAGGTTAGCGATTCGATCAAATCCCTGTCCATTCGATCATGACAGCGGCAGTTGGTCGTGGCTTATTCTTCTCAGCCCTATCCTTATGACGACCTTGGGAACAAAAGAGCCAAGATGGACAGGCTGCCTCTTCCAAGTCCTGTGTACTTATAGCCCACTGCCTACAACTGCATTATACCATCACATCAAAGTATCAACAATTCTTCTTATTCCCTTTCTCAATGGCAAGCTCAGAAGACCCTGTTCCTCCATACCGCGGCGCCCCTTTCCCAACGAAATGGCGCCGAAACCACCCACGGTCAAAGAATGGATGTCTTACGTGTCGCACTAAACGCAAGAAGTGCGATGAAATCAAGCCAGTCTGCTCATCGTGCACTCGAACTGGACAAGAATGTGTTTGGCCCACCCAAGAGAACACTTCTCAAAGAGCTATTCCAGAAGACGGCAATGCCAATGAGCCACTCGGAGTCTCTGACCCTTCAACGGACTCAGCAGCCTTGCAGTACACGTCCCGTTCACCTTCTCCTCAGGCTGCCCCGACCTACGGCAATCTAGCTAATATAAGTGATAACTCGCGTCCGCTTTATCAACAGTACCTAGATGTCACAGCTGAAATGCTGACTCGAGGGCCCTGCCTGGATGGAAATCCCTTCATTCACTATCTTCTCCCATTGGCTGCAACTGATACGCTGGTTCTTGATTGTATCCTAGCTATTGGAGGAGCCCATCTGACTGTCAATGACACGACTTCTACTATCCAGAGAGCTCGAGCTTTGGAAGTTGCGACTCGTGGTCATTATGCAACTGTACTAGCAGGATTACAGAAGCTTCTGTCTTATGAAACGGGTCAGATCACCCTCCCGGATGAACTTACCGGTCCACCTACCCCAATCCGTATCCTGCTGATTTTATTACTCCTCTGCGTATACGATGTAAGACCCTTTCACGTAACAACGTCATTGGACTGGTTACTGACACTACCAGCATGTTCAAGGCCATTCTCGAGGCTCCATGTATCATCATCTCAAAGCTTGTGGACAGTACATCAATATCCTCACATCTGAGCCCACGCCACCTGATGAATTGAAATGCCTGAAAGGATTTATCCTGGAGCTCTATGCTTATCATGCGATCAAAATCACCATCACGCCTCGTAGCTTTCTATCTGACGAGGTAGTGGAAATTGACCCATCGGTTTATTCATTGGACATACTAAAAGAGTACAAATCCAGAGGATTTCTGCTCGGATTCGGGCAGGGTCTGTGGGAGATGGTCCCGGAGATCTCTCAGATTGTCGAAGCTCGTCGGGAAGAAGAGAAGAGAGGCGTCATAGCCACTACCGCTTTTCAGGAGCAGTACAATTCACTTTTAACGCGACTAGAAGGCTACAATGCATTTGAAGAAGACACGAACGGTCTTTGCTCACGCGAAGAACAGGATGCAGCTGTGGTGATATATCAGAATGGTCTCATCGTATATCTGCAGTCAGCCTTTCACCCGGACATGCTTACGGATCCGAACCTCGCCGCGGAACTCGAAAATCGAGTCGGGCGGACCATGTCAGCCTTTTATTCATTGTTTGTTAGCGAGTCACCATATCGTCGAATGCTCCTCTGGCCGGGCACTATCATGGCCTCAGTCGCATGGCATCAGGAGCATATCCGCGTGTTCCGTGCTGGATTCTTGGCCAGAGCTTCACGTACCCCTGGTGCTGTCAAGATGGGGGCAAAGATAGTTGAACTTCTTTGGAGTGATCCTGATCCTCGAGCCTTCGGTCCAAGAGGTGTGGCTTATATAATGACCAAGCATGATATTAGCTTGAGTTTATGCTGAGGAAATGTTGTATGAAATACATTATATATGTATGATATGCTGGCATATCAAATTAGGTAGTCTAGGGTATTAAAGGTTGCAGTAAAGTTCTAGGCAATTCTGCCTATCTACGGGCTTTGACACGATCAGTCACGTGCCGATGTCTTCAGAAGCCAAGTGTATAATTGCTTCGAATATGGGTTCGCCATTAGGTACTGCATTAATTTCTCGAGCTCTGAATTTGGTATACTAAAATATCCTTAATCTTACAGAGCATCGCCTGAGCTTTTATAACCATACCAGCTGCCATGATGGTTAAGAGTCAAACTTTTATTGGGGTTGAGGAGAACATATCCACATCCACTTGGCGCCATGATCTTATAGTCGTTGGCAATAGCTGGGAAAGATCCGCATCATGTCATCATCATCTCGGTGGCCACTCTACCATGGGCCTGCACATAAGTACAAATCACAAATTGGAGCAATACTCTGGGGTGCCCGCCGTAAAATCAATGTCTGTGATGAATTAAGAAACAACACCATTTAACTATATAGGCTATTGTCATATCATTTCGATCACCTCGCCAGTCGGCGGAGCTCAATATCACTTGCTGAATCCGTGCTGTTAGTGTGCTCACTGACCCTTACCCTTGGAGCACTCTCCCTTCCCACTATTTCGGTATTGTTCTTGATGGGCTTGAAGACCCAACGACCCCATTTCTTGCGAATCACATCCTTTATAACGCCCCGGCTAGTCGTGAAAAAGATCAAAGCGTTCCAGAGACCCTGCAACGGCATAACGGCCGCTATGGCAACTTGGTATGAGTATGGAACATCACGGTTAAGTAGACTATGGATACGTGTGATGCTCGCTGGTACCCACGTCACAAGGACGCTCAGTGTAAACATGAAGGTTGTGAATAGGTAAGCCCGTTTGATTGGGTCTTTGAGCCAAAACTTGGATTTGGTTCTACTGGGGGTTGATGATGAAGATTGTTGCTTTTGGCTAGGAGGAATTGGCTCCACGGTCGTGGCATTGGGAGTTGACTTTTGCGCATCAGACATGGCAGTAGCGGATGGATGTTCGAGTACTTGTACGTCAGTGTCGGTGTTTGTTTCTGTTACCTTTTGTTGGTCAGCTGGACTGTTTTTGCCATTTCAGACAAGGGGGTACCCATACTGTTTGAGGATCGGTTACTGTGGTCTGAATGCGCGAGTTCAAGATACCTCGAGCCTTATTTCTTGCGCGAAAGAGGCGAAAGCCGACCGCCGTGTTCAAAACGATTGACGTCGCGATGCAGATCCATACAAAGAGGTATGAGGTGAAGAGTCGTATGCTGACCCAAGACTCTCGAATCCAGCACCAGGTCTAGTTCGTCATCAGTTTGTTGCTGGAACTAGTTTCGGTTCCCGACTTACAGTTGTCGCTCCATAGACAGGACCACGCGCTGGAGTCGAGATGAAAAACAGTGTAAACCCTGATATGAATGGTCCCCCAAAGCAAATCAGAGAATACAGCCACTTGTTGAACGTATGCGGATTCGATTGGAAGAAGACAATCCTGAAGGTATTCACTGACATACCGAGAGACCACCAGGCATCAGACTGCATGAATCTTTATGGCATGTTAGTACATATGCAGAGGGGCTTCCAGAACATGAATATTACTTGCATGTGTACCAGGAAGCTTTGCGCCCTGCAAAGTGCCGAGTCCTCACCACGAGCCAATCCGTCGCGTGAAATAACAGTCCCAATGCTAGCGCCCAAATTCGCGATGCTCGCAAACACAATAAACGTATTCCGAGGATTGCGCAGCCTCGGTATGCTTCCGTACGTCACGAAAATAAGCACTACAGCCACGAGGCTGATTGACGAAAAGACCCTCTCCAGCAGCGCCAGCAGCTCTAGCTGAGAGTCGGAGAACATCTCGGTCGCTTCTCGTGCGATTGATTGACTGGCATTTGGGCGGTGGTTGAAAGCGACAGTGACCGAGGTCAGCGGTGAGCGGAGAAGGTTTGAGATGGAAGCTGAGAAGATGGGGCTGTCTAGGTTTCAGTATTTCAACGGTGCGAATCCTGGTGGCTTGAAAATTTGCCTGGGCTTGGTCGGAAGCCGAAAGATCAGCACGTTTGGGAGATAGCTCCAAGGCTATCTATTGGCTCTGCGTGAAGCCACGATGGCCATTCCGCCAGTGCTGACCAGGCTAGACTGCTTGTTATCTTGTCTAACCTCATTAGGCATGTCGTATTCTTGAAGTGCGCCCAACTCGCCGTGATACCTACGACGCACGAGTCAAGCCTGCATGCAATTTAACAGCTGTTTCTATTGCGACCTGGCTTGGATATGAAATTCTTATAGAAACTGTAGTATAGATACAATTGTCATGGTATATTGATAAGGCACGGACTTCACTATCTCTGTACTAGAGGAAACAGGCTGCTATCAATAAGGTTTGTAAACAAAGCACTGACATTAATATTCGTGAGTCTCAGAAAACGTTTCATACGCTGATGGAAGGAGAACATCCAATTGTCGCGTTCGATCTGGACCATACACATCTGCCTTCTAATATCGCGGAAGAATGATTAGTTCAGTTCATACATACTCGAGGTTCGCATAACTGACCTTTTCTGGCTTGGCATCTGGCGTCGGCATAAAGACAGCCTTGCCGTCATTTCCAAAGTACGCAAGATCCTATCGTTGTGTCAGATCTCACCGATGCAGTTGAGTTAATAATAAACTCCTTACCTTGTCAAACGCTAACTGATTCTTCTTGGCAAATGTGATCCAATTCTCACTAAAGGGTGCGCGAGTCACTTCAAGACACCGGAAGTGCCAGATCTTCCACTGGCCATCTTGCTTCAGAAAGTCCAAAGCATAGTGGCACCAGACCCAGTGAGTCCAGACTCTCTTGCCATCGACGTTCTTATCTTCAGGCTCGTAGAGAAATTCTGGCATAGTTCCCACGTTCTTGGGGTCAGCTAGGCCGCTTTCAACTCCAGCCATCAACCAAAACCCCTTTGCAGTTTCACCATCGCCTGCAACTTCGATCAATGGGGTGGTAGTTTCGTGTAGGATCAGCTTTCCAGGTGGTGACGGTCGGCCGCTATGGTAGGCCATAATGCTGTCGTAGTCGGTGTACACTCCGACATTGGTGTACTGGGCGTGGACTCCAGGGGTACCACGCTTGACCCACAGAGCCTTGATCTGTTCGTCTTGGAACACATTGTGAAGATGCATATACTTGCTGAACACGTTCTCTACCTCTCCTCGATCGTAGGCCTGGGAATATTAATGAGTGGATTCGGAGAGTATGCCCGTGTTTCTTACTCGTTGTGCTAGCTTCTCCACGGCCGCAAGTCTCGCCTCGAGGGTGGAACCAGAATCGTGTGAAGCCATTGACAATTTTCAGAAAGGTTCGCAGTAGTTTGAAAAGAGGTTCGTGGCAATACTAATGCTTATCTCTTCATTGACAACGACAGATGTCATGGGCTTGACTTAATATAGCTACCTCCATAACCATACCGGGGACTGTACTCCTTCCCGAGCCGAGAGGCCATGTCAGACGCTGACCTGTCGTTAAAAGATCTGAAGTTACCCCGGATTATGCACGTCGTCTACGAAGAGCCACAATGGATCATCATACCCCGCGTTCTTAAGAATTTAAGCACTTCGGTTGTTTTGTCGGCTCCACTTTCCCGGGCCGTTCTTCGGTTCGGATCCGTCGTATTCAGTGATTCGACAGCCGTTTAAATGATCATTCTCGGTTCCAGCAAATCGGCCTTCATGAGAACCAGCCTCGGGCATAAGTAAGTGAGAGACGATCTTCCCCGCATTCTAGGATCGGGTTGTCCACATACTTCCGCCTATCAGGCTACACCAGGCTTGCATATATACTGCGTGATCGAGAGATGCCAGGTCAAGTTATGAAAGATCCCCGGAGACCTCTTCTTGGGATTCAAAGCTCTCTATCGCTGACATCTTCTTTCATCTGTCATATCAGGGACCAACATGTCCGCCAAGAATGAATACGCGGAGCATACGGAGGAACCAGCTAAGAGTTCAAATGCGCCATCGGGACACGCAGAGGGAAATGCGCTTCTCGTAGACGCCCATGGGAATATCAGACGGCTTCCAGTTCCTTCGAGTAACCCCAATGACCCTCTTAACTGGAAGCCTTGGCAGAAATGGGCAGTGATTGGGACATGTTGCTGGTTTTGTAAGTAACTCATACGACCTTCCGGATATCTCGATGGCCAGACTAACATTCTGATAGCTATCATGGGCTTGGCATTGATTGGTGGCCTAGGACCAATCTTGGGCATCTTCTTCCAGCTCTATGGTCCACAGGGATATGGGCCATCTCAAATTGCATTTCTCCTTACTCTGCCATCTCTTTGTGTTGGCCTCGGTAAGTTAACATCAACCTTTACGAAAATGAGTAGCTGACCTTGAAAAGGCAACTTCATCATCCTGCCCGTGGCGCTGGCATATGGCCGACGTCCAGTCTTCCTAGTCTCGACTATTATCCTTCTCGTTGCAACGATAGGCTCAGCGGCTCAAAACAGCTACAATGGCCACCTGGCAAGTCGTGTCATGCAAGGCCTTGCCACCGGTGCTTCCGAGTCGCTGCTGCCGCTGATGCTTACCGAAGTTACCTTTCTTCATGAGCGCGGGCGCGTGTTTGGCTTATACTGGACGGTTCAGAATGTACTCAGCAGCACGATGGGTTTGACCAGCAGCTATGAAGCTGCAGCTCTTGGCTGGCGATGGTACTACTGGGTGTTCGCTATACTAGTCGGCGTGGGGCTGGTACTAGCCTGTCTGTTTGGATTCGAAACTCGCTTCCAGAGACCAGTTGTCAGTCTCGATGGAAGAGCTGTGCTGACAGATGACTTTGGGGTCACGCATGTCGTTCCGGATAGCGAGGCTCAGGAGTATCTCGAGCGTCATGGCATCGAAGACCAGCGCGGCGACGAGGCTGACGTGCCGTTGAAGACTTATGCTCAGATGCTAAAGCCATGGGGCAATTCCCACAAGACTCCAGGACAGATCATGTTGCTGTCATTGCTGCGTATGGCGCAGAGCATGACTTCTCCCGCTATTCTCTTCACGGTCCTTGCCAGCTCAATCACTCTCGCCTGCGTGGTTGACGTCTCACTAACCTACGATGCCGTTCTCCAGCAATATGGATGGAATCCAAAGGACATTGGTCTCATCAATCTTGGTGGCATCATTGGTGGGTTGCTGGGTGCTGCTTACTGCACCTTGCTAGGCGAGCCTTTTATCATATGGATGGCCAAACGGAATCACGGTATCCACAAGCCGGAACACAGACTAATTGTTTTGATGCCTGTGGCCATCCTCGGGTTTTCGATGCTTATCCTCTATGGGTTCATGGCAACAGCAGCATTTGAAGGAGGTGGTTCGTACTGGGGGATCCTGGTTAGTTGGACTCTCTTCCAGGTGACATTTACCAGTGTGCTTATTGTCACAACTACTTTCGCTGCTGAGGCTAGTCCCAAACACCCAGGACCAGCTCTTGTTATGGTCATTGGAACTAAGAATATTGTGTCATTTGGAGTCGCATACGGACTAACAGACATGGTGCAACATGGAGGTTACACGTGGACCTTTGGGGTACTGGCTGGCATCTTTGGGGCAATTTTCGTCCTTGGAATTCCTATCTACATGCTTAACCCGAAATGGAGGAGATATGTTACAAGGGCTGAGGAGAAGAAGGGCATTACTACCACAGATTAAGGTTAATCAATGTACTTCTTACTGCCTAATTAGGTAGTAAGCGGCACTTCTATTGTGGCTTTAGCCGCCGCCGGCCTGCTCATGTCAACGCCGCCAAGACTACAACCATGATGAAAATGAGGAATGAAGTAAAACAGGGCGAGTGGTGAGCTACATCTGGTGTTCAAAGAAAGCTTTCTTAAATTTCCCATATGTACGAGTCCATCTTATCAAGCCAAAGTTAAAAGGTAATAATGAAGGCTCTTTACACGTTGCGTAATTACTCTGTACAAAGCCGACATCGAAAGATAAAATGGCAAACAGGGCAGGATACCAAAGACTGCATAGTAACCCACGGGATTCCGTTTTTCATGCCTCCATGATTCGCCGTTTTCGGTTTCTGGGATATGTATTAGTCCTCTTGATTAGCTTCGTTGAGTAAGTCCCAGTCAATATGCGGGCCTTTGAATTTGGACCGTCTCTCAATCCAGAGGAGGCAAACTATCGTGAAGAGACCAACAACTACTGGGGCATTACTGCAAGATCAAGGTTAGCTTTGTGCGTGGTGGATTCCAGCAAGGACTACTTACTAGTTCATAGACCCGGCAGTTGTAGGATTGGTCTGCGGAAGACAGAACACAACGCCAATAACAATCATAAACACAACCGAGTACAGATTGACTGCATAACCAAGTTTACCGAGGCTAAAGGCACGTCGTGGCAACTTATCGCGGCCTTGTGTAAGCAAGACTCCCTGAGGGATAACGTATGAAAGGTTCAGCATGAGGCATGTTGCATTGATAATTGAGTTGAAGGCCGTTGTGCTTGCGACGTAGATCAAACAGTAGAGAGCGCAAAAGGTGGCAGAAAGAAGCGTTGTTCTCCATGGAATACCACGCTTTGGATCGATATGCTGCCAGTATTCGGCCAACGGAAGTCCTTGCTGTAGACGCTCCTTAGCGATGACTTACTTCAAGAAATCTCGTACTTATATCGCGAGCAAAGGCCCAAGTAATACGGCTGCAGGTCACCCACTGACTTGGAATGCACGCTGGAAACTCGGTCAGAAGGTGTTACATAATACCAACATAGGGCACTTACTATAGTAAAGGAACGTCAGGTAAGCTTGCAGAGCAGTTGCAGCGGCTTTACTTCCAGTGGCCTGGTAAAAGACCTCGAAGCTTGGGAGAAAGGAACTCTGAACAGCGCTCAGGTCCTTGATAGAATAGAGCATAGCAACGGTCCATGGAATGACGATGACGATGCCCATAGGCATACTCATGTTCCTTGAACCTTGTTAGCGTTAAATCACAAGTCCAAGCCTCCATCAACTAACCGGACTTGGGGAAGCTTGCGACCCGGGCTGGGTAGCTCCTCGGCAATGTGTGTAACAACACCATTTGCGGCGAAGCAGTAGAGTACAGCAGCAATGTAGGGGAGCCAGCCTGTCCCAGTATCCCAGCCGTAGATGCCACGGTTTTCGAGTATAATTGTGCCCGGAGCGTAATCCTCGTCAGCCATGCCTAAGCATACTGTTAGTTATAGTTAGTAACGCGATAGCTCAAGGAATATAGTAAAGAGAGAGATCAAGAAGTACTTAAAGTTTATACTATTAAGAAAGTCATATTAAAGAAAGGTCTAAGAACTCTCTATCTATTCCTTCTTACTAAGCTGGCATACCACCCTTATATGATTTCCCCTTAAGAAAGCAGTGAGCGATATCAAATACAATCTGCGACCTGGCGTGTAGTTGGATGGCGTATCCCACTCTGTTTACTGTTTTCCAATGGTAATCAGCGGTCGGAAACAATACACCAGTATCTTCGGTGATTGGTGTGCACGCGGCCAAGCCCAGTACAGGACTACCAGGGCCACAGACAGCCTGATCCTGCTCGCCATTGAGCACCAACAGCCTTCCTTTGAATTTAGGTGCCGCGTACTCGATGGCATAGATACTGACGAACTGGCCAACACTGACTACATCTTTGCGTTGAAAGAAAAGGTTTGCGACCTTGTTCTCATAATCAACCTGCTTCTTGGATCCAAAGAACGAGTTGGTACGACCGACCTGACTCGATGTCGTTAGATAACCAACGGGCAAGGAGCCAAACCGTGCAGGATCAACTGCTTGCGCTGGAAGCGGGGCGGCCAGGGCCACGCCAAGTATGTCTTGCTGGAAGTTTTTCGAGAAGCCAGTGAGTATAAATTCGTCAAAGGCCGTGGGTTCAGCACCTGCAATGCCCGCGCCGAGCTGCGAACCGTATGGATTGCCGATGAAAATCAGATGCTCATAGGCTTGAGGAAGCTGCCCGGTTGTTCCTGCTCGGATATGCTTAGCAAGAGCTATGTAAAGTGCAATCCTGTGATAGGTAATTAGTACAAGATATAAAGGTTGGGTGGGAGGAAGAAAAACCATCACGTACTCGTACGGTGCCTGAACCAAAAGGACTGGATCAGGATGTGAAGACTTTCCCGTCCCGAGTCGATCAATAGTCAGTGTGGGATACCCTTTTCTGTTGGCATATTCTGTCCATGAGTATCGGTCCGGCTTGTATGGGTCAGAAAACTCTGGGCTTCTGAGGGCATCCCAACCACTTCGATCTGCCGTAATGCTTCCAAAGAATACCTGTAGCTTGCCATTGTTATCGTTATGCACTGATGGCTCGCAGTAAGTACCGGCAAGAGTCTGACATCCGCCAACTTCGATCACTGGCGCGACATGGTAAAACTTCACAAGAGAATCTAAGCTTGAAGTCAGGTCGATACCAGTGATATTTCGGTTATGGGCTGAAGCAGTAATCTCGAAAGAAACCTGCCGGCACTGTTGCTTATTGTTCTGGTTGGTGGCGGTATGACCTGCTGCAGCTAGCCAAGACCAATAAATAATTGTAAGCATAACTAGATGCATTTTAGCCGTTGCTGGAAAGTTGAAATTGAAAATATTGGGTAATGTTATAGGAGTACTGGAGTTAAAACCTTGGGACCTTGAGATCTATATTACGGGGGCATTTATATATACCATGTATTTTCGGTCATTGTCGGAAGACACATACGTACGTGCACTCTAATGGCAACTGCCGTTTTGCGCGAACTTTTAGAAATTAGAGTTCAGACTAAGACTCTCAGGTCACCAGATACAAGAATTACCGCAGACCAAAGCAGCCACAACTGTACCCTTACCAATAGCGCAGCGTAGTTCTCAGCTCTGTGCAGCTCGTGAAACAGTCGAGCTACCTTGACACGGACGATGGCCAGGGTTGAATCACACATGCTTTGGACATTGATCGTTATAATGTCTAAGCATAATGGGGACTCGATGGGCCCCAAGCTTACCAGCTGCTGAGCAGGTCGAGATTATCATAATCTATTAAGTAAATAATAAATCTGCAGTTAGTAAAGCAGGCTATAATCCTAGCTTTTATATAATAAGCTTAACTTTAGATTTTTTATTTTTTATTATTTAAAAATATATAAAAATATTACATATTTTATAATTAATATAATTTTTAATTAAAGTTAAGTTAGCTTTTATATATATAATTATTTATAATATAAAATATATAGCCTTTAATATATATATAAATAAATTAAGTATTTTAAAAAATATTTTAATAATTTTATAGCTTTATTATAGCTAATAT
>NW_023501515.1:0-1430 GCF_013396195.1 Fusarium tjaetaba
AGGCCTGCATGGTTAGCTGCGTGCCGTAGGTGTTTCCAAAGTTGTTAATAGTCTGGAGCTGAGCCGCAACAAGGCTAGCGACCAGGCTCAGCTGTGCAAGCAGCTTGCGGGGAGACGGGAGTGCAAGCATGGTCAATAAATTCTCCGATTCTGCTTAATTGTCGGTGTCTGTCGTTTCAATTGCCTACCCGCGGTGGATCTCAGCTTTATACTTGACCCAACTCATGATTCTATTGTCGGCCCAAGTGCCGGTGTCAAATACCGCGAGATCCGGAGGCAGCATGTCCGAAGCGAGACCCCGCAGCCGGAAAAAATAATAAATACTGCATGCCCATCGCGGAGAGGATCAGATGGTAGACAGCGTTGCATGCATGGATGAAACGAGTATTGTTTCAAGAGGCTATTTCCATCTCCAACTTATCCATCCGAGGTAGTCTCGTTTACCCCGCATATTTGGCGTCATATGGATGAAAAGGGTATGCCGGTGGCCACGGAGGATGGTTCTCCGCAGTTGCCGGAAATAGTAACTTGTTCCTGACTAGGGATGTTCTGGATAAATAGGTAATCACGCGGATGATTATGCTCCGTCGCCGCCAAGAACAGGAACCCGTGCTCACTTCTGGTGATTTTATTCACCGCTGCTGGGCTTCATGCCACTGTTACCGCATAATATGACCACGAACGTCCATTTCTAGACCGTAGTCAGGCTGTTTCTATCAGTCTGGGTCAGAACTGATAGTACATTTGGACTGTTCGCCTAGCGGAATCACTGGCCGGCAGATCGTTGGAGGCGAGCTTGAAGTATCCATGGCTAAAGGTACTGGGTACCGAAGCTAGCAAAGGAGATGCCTATCTTCTAAAGCTTTAATCTGATAGGAGTAGACAGAAGTTCAAGGGCGATACTTTTACATGGTCTTGACACTTCGGTGGCGGACTCGGTCATTGAATATCTATGTTGGCCAGATGCTGCGTCGGGACCTGCAGACCAAGTCACTGGCTGTGTGCTACGATAGAATGGTTATACGAAGAGATGTGTTAAACTACTGTTGGTAATGCGCTGTTGCACTCTGTCGTAAGACGCTGTTCCAGACTGAGCTTCTGTCATTCAAATTGTTCAATGAACATCGCCGCAGTTAGTTAGTTCAGTGGTCAATGTTCTCCGTTCTTTGATGTCCTCCCCCTAACATTCACTGAACTCAATCCTGTTACTTTGTAAATTCTTAGAACAAAGACCCAGGCTGTTTGTTATAAAAGTCTAAGGCTGTCTATTTCTCATGAGGGCATCACTCTAGGTAAACTTACTTTCACGTCCAGTTGACTAGTTTATCCCCTATGCGACTTCTCAGAGGATTAGTTTGGCTACTAAGAGGTTCTCGTCTTCTAAAAACTACGAATTTTACCAATCATGAATCGTCTTCCTTCCAGATGTA
>NW_023501516.1:0-15365 GCF_013396195.1 Fusarium tjaetaba
ACCTAGGTAGGTAGGTACCTTAGGTAGGCGAGCTTTTTGAGGCAATGGTGGTATATAGGTAGATATGGAGTGGTTGATCTAACTGGCACTGAGGCGGCAGCAGCCAGTCACATTCGGCTGCCAGCTGGCGACACTGCCAAAGCCTCTGGTGAAGCATCATCCTGAAGGTGCACCGCATTCACTCCTGCCTTTTGCCTTCCCTGACTTCCATTGTCACCTCGCCGTCTCCGTTCCCACTTTCCTCTGTATCTTTCTTTCTCCCATAACTCCTTCCTTCACGAACTTCTTCCTCGCTATACCGCACTGTAAATATGCAAAGCAAGAGATTTACTGCGGAAACCACGCGACTATATCCGTATCTTTCCTTCCGTTTGGCATGTTATGCTGCCTTCTCTTCTTCTTTCTGTCTGTCTTCTATTCTCATCCGACCGAACATTCTCTGTTTGTAACTTCACTTTCGTCGTTACCACCGACGACTGCTTCTGGTGCCTTTGTTCGCTCTCTTTAATTGTTCGCTCGGCTTTGCTATACCAACTGCATCGAGCCCGCCGTCACTTGTTTACGACTTCTGTTTGATTGACTTGATTATACGTTTTCTATGGTTGAGATGCCTAGCAAGAGACACACTTCGGTCTGAGAAGCAACTTAAACCCAGGTATTTGCTGTGCTGATCGTCTGCACCTTTCACTGATACTACAACTTGACGCAACTTGATCATCCTTCGACACTCAAAGCACCCATACTATCACGATCCTTACCTCTACAAAAGGAAAGGAAGACTGTTTGAGATCGATAACAGGAAGTATCGACAGACATCCGTCTTACTCAAGCAGATCGATCAGTCAGTCATCTAGCTTTCCAAGATTCCAAACACCGAAATCATGGCTCGAGGTGGACGAGGAAGTCCAGTCCCTCGCCGGCCAGTTGACCTGACCGGTGTTATCTCTATCGCCGAGAAGAACGACTTGACGACTCTTATCACTGCCATCACAGAGAAGCTTCACAACGACATCAGTGTCATATTTGATTCTCCTCCAGTTACACCTACTTTGGGAGACTTGGGCGATATCGGCCATCATCACTGGCTGGCCTTGTCACTCAAGACAAATGGAAAAGAGAATGTGAAACCTCGAGCTCCTTCTAAATGCAAACCTATAGCAAAGGTGCCGCAGAAGGCCGCTGATACAAGCCAGTCCCCAGATAAGGAGAACTCGGATAGCAGCATGCCTCAGCTGAGGGAGCTTAAGAAAGAAGCTCTTATCTTCTTCCGAAAGTGGCAGTCAATCTTTCTGCAGCGTCTTCGCGATATAAGTGTCATGGAATCAAATGGTTCTCAATCTAATAGTCGTGGCCGTGGACGTGGAACTGCACGAGCTGTGCGAGGGGGACGTGTGGCTCGCGGTGGGAGAGGGGCTGGTCGCGGAGGTGGAGGCAATGGAGGTGTTGAAGGCCTAACACTGGCAACTGGTAGGTTAACAAAAGTTCCTTGATGTGTTGCCTTTCTCTGTTGAAGGCATATAAGTGTTTCCAAAGCTAATGTTAACCAGGTACCCCCCGCACCCCTTCAAATCACGTTGATCGCGAACTCTCTCGACGTTTCCCCCCTATTCCAACTTCCCTCTGGACTTTGCCACTCGATAAGCGCAAGCAGTTGCTGCACATCTCACTTTTGATTCTTATCTCCCTCCAGGAGTATACTGCATATGCTCGTATGACTCTTCTGAACCTGACCTCATCCCTGAATCTGCCCCTGAAGGTGCTTCACGAGGAAGAGAAGCGCATTGCGGAGGGTTTCAGCCAACTTGCAGTTGACGCAGCTATTGAGCAAGCGTCTGAACCGGATCAAGATGAGAATAAGCCTGTCCTCAAATCAAAGGCACGTATCGCTGCCATGACTGGACCCTTCCGGCTTGGAACACAGCTCATTGCTGTCGGCATCGGAACTCCCCATGGCGGGCTCGGACTACGTCTCCCAAACGCTGCTGGTCTTCTGGGACCTATGGCAGATAACGGCCCTTCTACTGGCTCGATGCTTGGAATTCATATGGCACGGCCCACTGAGAAAATGATTGAGTCGTTCTCCCGAGACATTCAGGACTTTGGACTTGTTCCTACCCGCGGAGGACTTCAAGGGGATTATGTTGATGCAAAAGCTATCCCAGCCAGCTGCCGACGATTACGCTTGGTAATTGCTATGAATGGTTGGGTCACAGACAAGGATAACCTCATTGGGCCTTGGAAGATTCTTGGAGATAATGGGGAGGTTTACGTTCTACGATGGGAAATGAACGTCCTCAACAACATAGGTACTGCCCTCGAAACGGTTGTGAAAAGTTCAGCCTGGGCCGCTGCCAAGAAAGCCATATCTTCGCGAACAAGTACGTTGAAAGTCCTTATGATTGGCGAGAAACACTGACATAAAATAGTTTTCACCAGCCTTATCGAAGCCACCTGGCCAATGGAGCTCATGAAAGTGAGCAAGATCATTGATAACCCCTGGAGCATGGGCATGGTGCGTGCTGAGAAAGCCGGCGCGATACTAGCCGACGCTGTAATGCGCAGCAAGATTCAAGGAGACCGTCCTGTATCCCTTATTGGGTTCAGTTTGGCAGCCCGAGCTATCTATGTTTGTCTGATGATTCTTGCTGAGAGGCGTCAGTTCGGCCTCATCGATTCCGTCGTCTTGATGGGCACACCCGCTCCTTCGGAGAGCCGGGTTTGGTTGACCCTCAAGAGTGTTGTGTCTGGTCGGCTGATCAACGTCTTTTCAGAAAGTGACTATCTTTTAGGATTTTTGTATCGTACATCCAACATTCACTTCGGCGTAGCAGGCCTGCAACGAATCCAGGGAGCAGATGGTGTCGAAAACCACGACGTTAGCAACCTTGTGAACGGACATTTGCGTTATTCCACCCTGGTTGGAAAGATTCTCAAGGACATTCACTGGGAGGACCTGGACTTGAACGCCTAGAAAGCGGAGAAGCTGCGCAGGACCACTTAGAACGAGAAAAGTGTCGGCATCATATTAGTTAGGACTGGACAGGATGAGAGTATATTTGCTAGTGGAACACCAACAAGATTGCAGAAGCCAGGTTTACATGCAAGATTAGGACCAAAATGCATTTTAGATGCACATTCCCAGAGGGATAGGGTGGTTATTGACGATCTTCTTTCTTTATATGAATCTCGTAGCCTCTAACTCCCTCAATTCCAAAGCCTTGACATAGTGCAGCACTCTGTCCCGCCCCTTATGCCGATGTGTATGCTAACAACAACTACCATGCCGCATCCTGCATGCATATGTACGTCTGTATGCTCTAGTTGAGAGGTAGTGAACCTAAGCATCCAGCCATATTGAGCAAATCAGAGATCCAATATGTGTCTATTATAGACGAGATGCAATGCTCTCTCTTCCCTCCTTTCACTCCATCTTCTTCTCATTTGGAGCTGTGCGTGCTGATGCAGAAGCATCTGACAGTTCTACCCTTAAAGGCCTTGACTTCTCCATGCTCTATTCGTCTAGAACTTCTTGGCACTCAAGTCATATATCTTATCTCTTCCCCGCCATCACCTAGATTATTACAAAACGTGGTATCGTACACAATAGGCCCTCCTCATTTTGCTTTTCTGTCATGTAATTCAACATCTTCTTGCTTGCCATAGGCGAGGATGATTTGTGTTTTGTAGTCATCGCACATTACAGCCATGGGAAGCCCCTCATGTAAGTAATTGATCCTTGAATATTTCATCCTCACGTAGGAGGGGTTGTGCCAAGCATGCTAGGAACTTGCTTTCGAATGAGCCCGCGAGCACCTCGCCCTTCGACGCGAGGCATGCCCTGGATAGAACGAGGCTCACGCATCAATGATCTATCGAGTCGTGCAGGCGTCCTCGTCACGACTGTTCGATACTCCCCTGGAAAGTTTCCCTTGGGCAACGGCACTGATGCAGTCCGCCAGATATGATCGGACGTGTCACCAAGCCAAGCAGGTATCTTGCTGTTGGAGCCGCCTCGAGGGGGGGCATAGCCCCCGTAAGTAGAGGCGCCATGAGATGCACGGATGGTGGAAAGGCGGGAAAGACCGGTCGATAACCCGGAACGGCCTCGGGCCTTCTTAGCCATGATGATCTCGTCAAATATACGGATCGAGGCGTTATTGGCTGGCTGCATTTCTCGGTCGTGGATAAACTCATTGAAGCCTTTTGAGTTCAGAGTTAGTGATTCAGAGCGTTCAAACGTTAAAGAGGTGTGGCCAAAACTTACACTGTGTTTCCCGCATCATAGTAGCATAGTCGTGCTGATCATGCGGGAGACTTTTGATAAAGCCATCCATATCAAAGGCATACAGCTGACCGTTCGCCTTTTGCTGTTTTGAAGGTCGTCCAAGGTACTTGCGGTATGTATACAAAAGACTTGCAAGACAGCGAACAAAAGCTGCTCGGATCCGGTCAGGGTGGAACGCCTCGGGGCAGACAAGCGAAGCATGGCCCAGACATCTGCCGTGGGAGAAGATCTTGCAACCTGTGCACTTGTAAATGCCATCTCCCTCGGCATGGTCATTGCAAATATTGCAGATTGATGTGTTGTCCTTGGGGATCCAGTTGAAGCAATGGCCCTCGACCCAAACTGTCGTCTCTGTGTTCCGGACAGGCTGAATCTGCATACTGGGCATGATGGTTGATGCCGCAAGCGTTGACTGTGCGTAGGTTGAAGGTGCATATCCATTCCCGTAACCACCACCGCCGCCGCCAACAACGGAGTTCTGAGAGTCCACTGAGATAGCTGAAATTGACAGGTTTGCTTGATGGCCGTTGAGGAAGGGGAGGTTTGGCTTGTGGTATGGCGGGTGCTTATCGATGCCAAAGGAGGAGCTGCGCCGCATCTTTTCTTCGCCAAAATGTCCAGAGCGCTTCTCTCGAAGAGTCGCCGCCAAAGCAAAGCCAGAGTCGCTTCGAGAAACGGGGGTGGAAGGCATTGGCGGGAAGTTTATTGAAACAGGGGATACAGACGACTGAGGACTGGTCTTACCAGACTTGCTTGTGCTGGGTCTGTCCGATTTACCATTGTCCACCTTGGCCGAAGCGAAAGCATTGAACAGTGGTGGCAGGACCTCATTTGGCGGGTCTGGCTCGCCAAATCCCGACGAGCTCTGGGTCACCCATTTGCCTAGAGTACTCTTGGGGGTTGCGGATCTGAAAAGGGTGGCATTCTCAGTGGAGAAGGCATCATAGGGGAAAGATTCCATGGCATAAGGAGGAGGTCCAGTTGTGACTCCATATCGCAGTTTGTGAGGTGCCGCGACCTGCAAAAGAGACATGAGTTTCCTTCGGGCCTGGCGCGGAAGTCGCACAGGTTGTGATGTAGCATCAATAGTATCCTTGTCCAAGTCAACAAGGACATAATCGTCCTCGGGCAGTTCAATTCTATCATAACGTCGCTCAATGCCAACGATATAGGGGCATGGTGCTTCGAGAGCCGACAGAAGTCGCGCAGGGAGGACGGGAATGAAAATACTCGACCATTTCAGAGGGTATAGCAGATTTGCTAGTGCATGACAGGCGAGGTGCAACATACTGGTGTGAGAGGACAGGAAGATGATTCGGGATTCGGTCATGGCATACTCGAACAGAGCGACAATGTTCTCGAGTGACAAGCAACGGAAGAGGGCGTAGAGATCGATTGATCTCGAACCAGGAATTTCGTTGTCTGCCTCCTTCCGAGCATAAAGTCGCAATTCGCGCACTCCTAGTTCGACCTGAGTCTTGGATCCTAGGGGATTGAATGCCTCGGTGCATAGGTTTACGACATATCGCTCGAGGGGTTGCCAGCGTCCCACGCTGGGTGAGCTTGGGGGAATTCTCAGGACACCCCCATCTGTCATGGGGGTAACGATAGCCTTGAGCCATTCTTTCCAGAAGGACATATTGGCTGCGTCTCGGCCCAAGATACCATATGCGCGTGGCGTCCAGAGTCCGCTCTCGCCAGCAGTGAGACCCTCGATCTTAGACGCGGCTCCATGTCTCAGGGGCCTAAGCATGTCTGTCATGAGGGTAATCTTTTCTTCCACAGTGCTAATTTCATCTTCGAGCCTCTCACGTGCTGGAGAGCCTGACGGGATTGTAGGGAGTTTTGCAAGGAGCTGTGATAGATGGGTGCGCTCGCCAGCCAAGCGAACTCCCAAGCTGGCTGCCAGCTCTCGCTCTTCCTCAGACATGTGACTTTGACGCCATTGCTCGCACTTCTTTTCCACTTCCTCTGCCACCTCAGCATTAAGAGCAGTCCAGATGATAATAGTTATCCCGTATAGCTTGGAGTTATCGTCCGAAGTCATAGTAAACCCGTGCCATGTAGATCGAGGTCGGTCATCGGACGAAACAATCTGAATATCGTTGGGAAAAGCAAACATGGGCACATAGTCAGGAAATTTCCCACGTCGAGCAATCTCATCTGTAGCCTCCTGGGGAGGATATCGGTCAAGAAGAACCGGCTCAAAGCGTCGTTTGAGAGGATGCATATCGGGGTCGGTGTTAAGGGGTTCGGGGGGTGGAATTACGGAGTTGTAATTGCTAAGTCGTCTCGTGGTTCGGATCGAGGCTATCATTATAAGTTAGCGAACCTCTCTGTATTTGCCTGACAGTTTGATAACATCAAACTCCAGAGCATGATGAGAACAAACCTGCGCGACTGGTGCTGATCCTGTTGCTGGGTTGTTTGCGCACGCTGTTCATATCCCTAAAGCTCATCTTGCGGCGGATGCTACCCTTAATGCTTCTGAGAGGACTCAGTCTGCCGCTGTCGCTTTCCTCTGCCTTGATCCTCTCTGCCCTAGGGTTCACCATTGGTGCACGAGCTTGCACTTTTGCGCCCGCACTAAACGTCAAGTCCTCGAGAAATACCTCTCTCTCAGCGGCAAATTTGACCAGAGCCTTATCAAAGTCGAAGTCGCCCATCGGCATAGAGCCCTCACCGAGAATGCCGCTGGGACCGGCATTTTGGCCATTGGTACTACTGTTGCCATTGCCATTACCGTTGGTATTGCCAAAATTAGGGGGGTTTATAGCACGAATAGTGGCGCTGCTGCGGTTGCTTTTGGTATTGCCGTCTGTCTCGTCGAGAGTATGTATGGAGAAACGGTCGGTGAGAGATATCCGAGAGAGACGATTGGCGGAGCCCTGGCGTGAGTGCCGTGCTTTTGCTCTTGGTTGGTCGCCGTTTGTGTCTTCATCCTCAGACTCGCCATCCTCGACAATGGTAGACTCGACGGGAACAACGACGGGGGCGGGCTGGGAGTTGGGATCGTGGTAGGACACCGACTCTACGCCGGCGATCCAGAAATAGTCGGCGAGAGGGGTCGATGAGTTCTCCATGACATGTCAATCGTAGTGTTTGGGCCACAAACGGGCGGAACAGAAGGGAATTGAGGGTCGCAGGCAAAAGCTATCGGGTCAGTTGCCAGTGTAGTCTGCTTGACTTGCTGTGGTTTTGATCTGAAGAGGTGGGCGATCGACAAGACAAAATCAGGTCAGGTTGCTGGGGTTTCAGTTAGGTCATGAACGACAGGACCAGTGCCAGGGCCTTTTTTTTATCAGGCGAGTACGAAGACAGCGATAACGGTAAGCTCAGCTGTGGGCGACTCACGACCAAGCGAAGACGGTTGCTTTTCGAGGCCGAAATTGGGTCAACAATAGGCTCGGAATGCGGTAAGTACAGATGATGCGCTCGAGGAAACGCAGCAAGCAAATGCTGTATGTGTAGCGATGAGCCAGTCGCCCAGAGCCGCTCCTGGTTGTACGTAACGGGAGCCAAAAGCTAGTTTAAAGTGGACGGGATGGACGAGCCAGCTGAAAACAAAACCGAACGGAGGGGATAAGGGAGATGCAAGAACTCCAGAAAGCCACCGAGCCCAAATGTTGAAGAAGAAAGTGAAGGAGTAGAAAGGAAAAAGGCCGTGATAAAGAGAGTAAGTAGAAGGATGAGATGAGAAAATGGCACAACCCAACCCAACCCAGGAGGAAGAACGAGGATTCAGTGTCGATCTGTGCTCATACAGTAACTTTTAGGTACCGTATTGGGTTATCTAACGAGGAACGTGGATGAAGTACAGGTACTTGTGGACGTACGTTGGTATCGGATACCTCGTTTTGCAGACCAAAGACAGCGACGGAGCATACATACAGTAGAATGTTGACCAGACCTGACCTGACCAGGGGGGTGTCGACGCACGCTAGAAACCTGGAGGAGGCTCCTTTTAGTGAGTGATTGACTGACTGAGGAGACGATAGAGCGGGCGATTGATTGATGAATTTAGGGTCCAAGTCCCAAATCTTTCTTATCCATGAAAAAGTTGGAGAACACCGAGCTGCAGCTTCCTTTGGTGGGCGCCTGTCCAGGGGTTTCCCGGGATGGCTGTCTAGCTCTCGTAGGGGCTGCCACACAATCCGTACGCCTAAAGCCGTGGGGTTGCAGTGTCGGGTGGTAGGGGGGACATCTTTCTTAGGGGACCGACCACTGAGAAGTGCGCCTGATATTCAACCGCTTGGAGCGTGACGACTTCTACCATCCATCCATTCCTCTTAGGTGCTATCATGATACTCACCGCTGGCTTCCATTTGAACTGCAAACAATCACTAACTCACAGCATAGGAGCATATCCCACAAACCGGGGCTGGGACGACAAGGGTTATTGCATACATACATGGCATTGTATGGATCATGCAGGTGAGTGAGTGAGCTGCAAATTCTATCGCTGTTTTTAACAGACCATAGATGTGCTTCCCTCAACAAGCTAGCAACAACAAATATCTATTAGCTAACCTTTCATCGAGGCACTTCACAATTGCCCAAGTCAAATAACAGAATCTACCAGACGCACTTCTGCTGCAAGGTACCTGACAGCTAGCTACTGGCTGACTGGCTTTTGGTGTGCTAAGGAAATTGACCGATTCCGCAAGCAAGCAAGCCGTCGATCTTGAGGCGTACGCCGTCGCTTTTTCCAAGCACTTCTATTCGACGGATGCACCCATCAACGGTTGGCCATCCACGTATCTAGATGCAGCACAATACATATTCACTCGGCTTTCTCTCTTTCTCTTCCGTCAGCCCTCCAGCCTCAGGGGTTTCAGGCGAGTGCCAGCGGAGATCCACGGGCCATAATAGTTTTGTTGACTGACGCCTTCTCCCATCCATTGTGCTATGTTCGATGCCCGCACCAGCATTCGTCAAGTCTGCTTCGGATATGGATATGCGCTCTTCACCCCCACCGCTCGTTCAACTCTTGTCGGTACAGTGTACATGTAAAGTCGCGCGTGTGGTATGCTCCACGATCATGCTGCAGACCAGGAATCGCTAGTTAGTGTCAGGTCTTATCCCCTGACCTCCAGGACGCAGGCTTCATGGGTGTCCCTCCCGTCCCCATAACAATACCCACTTAGTCGCCGTCTTTGCTCCATCAGCTAAGGAATGGGTGCCACATTATCCGTAGCTGAGCGAGCCAACATCCCAAGTGATGGTGGTGATGCATGTTGGTTGGAGTGCTTATTATCGACCATGGGTTCAGGTCTGCCTTCTGGACATACAAAGGAAACAACAGCCCTCAACTTAAAAATACTTCTATCGCAAAAGTCACGGTCCCGACGGGGCGGCCACGCTGCGGGTGCAACACTGCATACATACGATATGAGGCGTCAACAATATGTATGTATAGTTGGGCGTGCCTGCGTATGTATGCGGGATACTGTATCCGTCTGCATCAACATGCTTCATCCAGCTGCATGCTTGATGCAGTGGACAGGTGGAAAACGGCACTCATCACCGATGGCGTCTGATGAGTTGTCCTATTCTGTGATCTCCCCCTTTGTGCCTGATATCAGTCAAACCGAACTGTCAGTGCAGCAACAGCCTGATGTGCTGTCGTTTTGAAATGATGGATGGCCTCTCAAGGGTGCCTGCCGTACAGATACCTACATACACTTCACTACCTACCTACCCAGGTACAGAACAGCATGTTCCTGAGCGGCACGAGCAACCCGGCGAAGAGCGTGAGACAAAATCCGGTGTCCTACAGAACCGGGACACGGTCAGGGATGGTCTTGGTTTGAGTGTGAGTCTGTTTGTCTGGGCCAGTGTTTAGTCCCCATTGAAGTGCGAGATACCCCATTTGTATCGCCCAGGCCGAAGTCAGCCACGGGTTGCGTAACGGCTGTACGGGTGTTGGATAAAGTGCTTTGTGCCTATTCTCTGGAGCACACCGTGATAAATTAATGAGCAATCGAAGTTAGAAGGATGTGAAACCATCAAGCCCAAATACGTGAAAAGAATAAAGCCCCGATTGGAGTCTCACTGTCTTGTCCTCGTTTATTGCCGACCGCTGTCCCGTCCTCGCCGTTTTCGTGGGGACAATGTGTGGAGGGTGTGTCGGAAACGCTACACATATCAAGATCGATGTTTGGCGGGGACTCAAGACGACTTTGGTCTTTCTTTACTTTGCCTTGTCTGTTTGTATTTGTGATTCATTAGTAGTACTTATCATTCAATATATGACCCTTGACTTGATTGCCTCTTTGAGATTGGATGTCATGAGGGGCATTGCTTTTTTCGTGGATTCTTCCATGAATGCAGGGCGGGCGTTACATATTTGGCTGCCTACGTCAGTTGTGTCTCCATCCGACTTATTTAATCGATTATGTGTGGGTGTACTCTGTAGTTCAGACGCCGTCTGTGGTAGTTAGCGTCTCTCCACAATCTTTGCTGCAATAGGAGCTGAAAACAATGCGAGAACGAAGTTAAACGGACATTTTTCAATCTGCTCGCTGCTCTTGCTTTTTGTTGGTACAACCCAACGTGCGTGCGTGCGTACCTACCTTAGATTCCAAGGAAGGCTTGCCCTGACATCGTTCCTTCCGATCGACGGTCGAGTTGTACAAGGGAGGCAGGTCAGACGCTGGTGGTTGCCCGTCTCGAATCCCAAAATTGACAAAACCCTGTAGATCTTGCTGATGGAAATGGACGACTCTTGCCATTTACAGAATTTGACGCCGTCCTTGTGGGGCGAGGTCGTGATTGGACGACGTGATTCCTTAATAATATTTCCAACTCCTGTTCAATTAAACACGAATCTCTCTTTCAACCCCCTTTTCTTCTTCCATTTACAGGCTCAAGCTCAGTGATACTTCCCAATGAATATTCGATCCTGGGCCTAATAATTGACTTTTGAGGCGTTGCCAAATTTGGCACCAACGTCAATAGTCTAGGGGCAGTGGCCAAGAAAAGCCTTCTAACATAGGTCAAAGTCAGGGCCAACGACAAATGCCCCTGACGCATCTCATGGAATACGAAAGCACGAGCCACGTTGTGATGCAGGTACGGAGCATTGACGGTGATAGACGACACTCGACACGCGAGGAATGCCTCCGTAGTAAACACACTAATACACTAATACGCGAAGCAGACACGCTTTTTAAACATCCATCCTGCATCCACCCTCCACTCCATCTTTGTTTGTATGTACAGTATGTATGTGTACATGGGCCCTGCGTTGGCCAATCCGAGAGCCTTATTCAAGTCACCATCGACAAGACAGGAAATCAAGAAAGAATCAGGATCAATATGAAGAAACTTCGACTGGGGGCCTACTCAGCCCTGGCACTTCTCTCCCGAGTCGGCAAGTCCTTGAATTAACGTTCAGACACTGTCTGATTAAGTAGCCACACTCAAATCTAAACTTGGATACGGATTATTTGCTACTACAGAGGACTCATATAAATCTGACAGTCATCGGGCCAGCTCAAGTTGATCATATTATGATGGCCTAGCCCATTGCTATCTTTAGCAAGTCATGAGCCGAATCTAATACAAACTCGATCTTCCGACACATGACAACTCACCTTGTCAAATAATTTAGCCAGCCATATCTGACGACCCCTTCAAGCATATCGTCATGTTTCCACGCAAACCGAGCTATATTTTCTTGATTAGTATTCACTGAGTCACGGATACAGAACGACTTGTGCTCCCTTCGACTGCTCGCATGGGCATTCAGCTCTCCTTTGGACCGCGACCTGACACTAGGGGGCTCCAATTAGGCTTGGAATTTCCAAGCTTGCAGAAAGGCGTTGCTTCGTCCTTGTTCATCTCTCAGAGCACCCGTCCTTCATCGGTCCGCATGATGAGTGTCAGGTAAAGTGCCGAACAACCAAGCTAGGCCTGAGCGCATGGCCGTCACAGTCATACTAATGCCGCCATCCCATCCGCCCACAACACTTACACCTCGACGGCGTCGTCTGTTTCAGGTCGTTCTCCACGTTGGACCGTGTGTTACGTACCTGGCCATTGGTCCCCCATCTACGATAGCAAGTGCTACAACGCGGCTATCATCGATCTTAGTGTGATGCGTTGTTTCGATTGATATTCGCTCATCCCGGTCGATCGACATGGCCTCCTTATCCTAGTCTCCGGGGGGAGTTCTTTGCTTCTGAGGAGAATCTTTCGAGCTTGAAACAAAGTGGCTCGAGGATGAACCGGGTACGTCTCTGAAAATCTGATTTGAAATAAAGTCTGAGCCGACAGACTATACTTATGAGTCAACTGCTCAAGATTCCTGTACATATCCAATGCCCGAAACAGACCGAACAATTCAGGTATCACTCAGAATACAGCCATCGCCTTCGGAAATTCGATTTAGTCTCTTCAGTTCGATTCTCCACCTTACAACGATGTAATATGATATCAGCTCTGTTGCTCGATCCTGCATACCAACCACCATTCGTCAACCCTTCATGGAACACTTACCTTATATTATTTCGAGAACTGGGGGTGGCTCTTCCAACAAGTAGTCAGTGCCATTACTATCACTACTAATCATTTCTGGAGTGACATACTTTTCAATCCCTGTACCGAGTTACAATACGCAAAATCTTGCGGATACAAAGACTGTCACAGCTTTGTCTCATGGAATCATGCAGCTCATATTAAGTTGCCGGACAAGGATGGATCTTGCTGTGAAGTCAATGACGGTTCAAGCATGAAATAGTCATACACTGTCGACGTCATGGCCACTCAGCGACTCCTTTTCGTGCTCTTGTAATAGCAAGACGTAATCGGCAATTGGATGTGATGAAGTCCCCTGCCGTCAATCACTCAAATCAGAAACACTAGTAAGAACAAGAAGCATAATGTCTTGGTGATGAACAATGGCTTTACCAT
The DNA here is from genome assembly GCF_013396195.1 of Fusarium tjaetaba. Lineage (NCBI taxonomy): Eukaryota > Fungi > Ascomycota > Sordariomycetes > Hypocreales > Nectriaceae > Fusarium > Fusarium tjaetaba. Next base: position 13,202 of record NW_023501516.1, read on the forward strand.
TAGCTCCCCGGTCTCAGACAAATGCTTGTATGGCACCTGGTGTGTCAAAGCCTTTAGATAAGGTTTAAGACACGGCTCACAAGCGAGATCGGCTTGAGAGCACTTTGTTCAGCCCTGGGCCCAGGATATCCATAGACTATCGAACTTTGCGGGCTGGGGGATAGACAGGAAGATCGTCACAAAATGTCGTGTGGAGGAGTCATAGCGTCCTCGCCATTAGCAACTGAATGCTGCGGGTATCATTCATTCGTCGTTTTGAGGGGTTCTCTTCAGCGTGCTGCGGCTCGTCTTGTGCCCAATTTCCCAGTAGCCAGATATCCTCTGTTTCCCATCTCACCTCTCCATCCGATTCCCAATGATCCAAAGATGATCCTCCCGTCCGGTGTCACCTCCACACCCGAATCGGTGCCGTCCTCTGCAACCACGAAGCAAACCTGCTCCACTTCACCTGGATGCAGCACCGGCTTCTCACTGCCGCTCGCCTCCCAGTTGCAGTCTCGATACCGCAATCCAGGCTCCGTATCTAGTACCACCTTCTCCAGCTGCACCACGTCTTCACTACAGTTCTCCAGCTGTGCCTCGAGCACCCATCGCCCGTGTTGTTGAGTGTTGTTGGAGTTCAGGGGACCCACCTTGGTCCGCACGATGAGTGAAGCTTTGCAGATAAACTGGTAAAGCTTTCGAAAAGTTCTTGTGCGTCCACTTGTCTCTGTCGCCTCGTAGTAGCTCACTGTTACCGCAAGCACGTGGTTACCCTCCTCCTTAAGATCGAACGAGACCACTTTCTGCAAGGTACCTCCAGACTCAAGATCAACTTCAGGTTGCCCGTTCGAGGGGCCAAGTTCAAGGCGCTGAACAGCACCCATACCAGGTGTCTTCATTTCTGCTTCGATGCGCACATCGCGAATATTTTTGGCAGCATCTATTGGTAGTTCATTGTTCGCGCAAAGAGTGCAGCTAAAAGTCTCGCCAACATAAGCTGAGCCAAATGATACTGGAAGGTTGACAGCCGGACTGAGAAGGAAAGGCGATGGGTTCGAGGCAGCTTCGGAATGATACGCGAGCGAAGCGGGGATCGGGGATGACTTGATGGATGCGCCTACTGAGGAGGGTGGATCGATCGGGTATTGAGTAACGAGCGACGGACGCGACAGTCTTGAAGTTGATTGTACGTTAGCTACCTAGGTAAAGCTCGGAGCCAACTGGACCTAGACTCATATGGCTAGGTAGCTCACCGAAGCACTTTGAGCGAGATAGAATGGGGCTCCTTGACTGGGTCGTGGGATGGATATCGCTGATGGCTCATCTTGCCATATTATTCTCGGGGCAATTGTTACAGTGTAATGCAATCGAGATAATCAAGTGTATTGAGTACCTTAGTCGTATGTAGGTGGCATGTCTAACGTAGATGTCAAGGTTTCATGCGATGCGACGAGGATGGATGTCGGGTCTCTTATCGATAAGGAGACTGCCCCTCATCGGGCACGTTCACACTCTCAGTGCTTTGCATCATGCCGAACCACATCCATTGCGCGTTCTCGGAATTCATCGGCTGCAGAGTGAAAACATGGATGCTAATATAAGAACTAATGACTAATTCTTACGCTGCATATTAGTATCTACAACTTCTACAAGCTAGAGCCATTAGAAACGCCATGTCCCTGGTCTGTCAGATAGTAAATATACTTTAATAAGAAACGTCACCTTCTTCACTGCGAGTGTAATGTAATGTGCTTCGACCTGCAACATGTCATTCCTAAAAACCAACTTTGCGACCTACTGGAAAGCAATGCTGCTATTTCTTAATCGCATCCATACAAAGATGGTTCGATGTGAATTCCTACTCAAATAGCTCGTAATCGCATACGAGACCTGAATCAACACTCTTTCTTTCTGCAATGTAAACTGGAGCGTTCACGTACATAGCCATGGAATTCCATATCCAGCGGCATGCTTTTCTGTCAAGATCTGTAATTCTGTGGCTCCCCTTTGGTGATGGGTGACCCAATCAAGAATCAGAGGCCTGGTGGAGGGGGAACCTGCAAATGTTAGCATATACCCAAGGGGAAGATATCTTGTACAATCCGAGCTGAATATCTCGGCATCTATGCCACATACCGAACCGTAGCTCCCACCTGTTCCGGGAGGGGACCCAGAAGGGGGA